>NC_079425.1:28155391-28215138 GCF_026213295.1 Gadus chalcogrammus
TATCACCTCAACGCAAAACATTTGGTAGCAAGCTCGCAGGTACTAACTGCCACAGCCCCTGAAGCTGGCGCTAGCAGGCAGCCTCGTCAAGCCACACTCGACTGAGATGCATTGGATCTTGAGTGAGATGGAAATGTTATTAATTTGATCTTAAAATAAACCGTATGTTAATGAAAGACATGTTTTAATTGAACTTTAAAGTCTATTATTCATTGAATCATTAATCTGCCATAATTTAATTGAATTCAATAATTTCTACATACTTTCTCGGAAAAATGTAAGTATGCGATTAATTCAGGCTCTGCATTAATTAAACGCAGAGCCTGTAATTAATTTGATAATTTTTTTTAATCGCTTGACAGCACTAATTTAAATGTGATTAAATGTACCCTTATCACAAATATGGTAATAAACAAGTGTATGGTTTAACTAATGAACACTTTCTTCTGGCTTCAGCAGTATCAAATTATATATCGTGATTAATATCGATATCGAAACAATAATCGTGATAATAATTTTTGCAATATCGCCCAGCACTAGCTCAGCGTAGGGAACGCGTCGTTACGTCCACGTCACAACACCCCCGCTACAGGGGAGGAGCTAAACATAGAGGGGGGTGTGGTATCCCCATGGTTAGCAGCCACGGTAACTATTTGATACCTTCTTCGTATCATAGTTGTGATTGAGCGTTGTATATGAAAGGCTACACAAACCGTGACACACAAACACACACACACACATGGAGAGCTCCACACACCCCTCGCCGCCTGAGTCCCTTCACTGTGACGTCAGAGGTTACTAATGGCCCATCGTCATCACGATGACTACACACCCAGGCGGTCCAGGCAGAGGGGGCCGTTCCAGACGGAGACATAGGATTCTACTCTATTTTCTCTAAAAGACAGTTGATCCAGTTGGTGGTAACATGGATAACCATGTTGAAGACCATATGAAACATGCTGGGTCAGTTCTATAAGATGTGCTCCACTGACCTCATGCTCCTTCTCCTGTAGGACCAGGACGATGTCTCCTGGCTCCACGCCCGGGGCCTGGTCTGCCTCCCCTCCGAAGGTGATCTTCTGGCCGTGCTTCATGCCCTTATCCACGTGCACCTCCAGGATCTTCACCTCCTTCACCACCTTCTTGCCCTCACACTTTTTACAGCGGTCTTTCTCGCTGATCACCTCTCCTAGGAACATGAGGGCAAACGGTGAGGCTCTGCTCCTGAGCCCGAGAACTCAGTGTGTCGGTCAGCGCGCCCACCTTCCCCGTTGCAGTCTGTGCACACAGACTGCATCTGTTGGACCATCCCGGGGGCCAGCTGTCTGATCATGATCCTCATCCCTCGGCCCCGGCAGGTCCCACACTTCTGCACCGCCCCCGTCTTGCCTCCTTGCCTGCATCGGCATAAACGTCACAACATGTGAGGAGAAGGTCCAGGTAGCGAGCGTGCTGTGACCCCACCTCAGTTTACTGCTGGATACACAGACCGCCACAGGAAGCTGCCGCTGGCAGGAAGAGGAAACCGAGCTCCCTCAAGACTCACCCGTTACAAGTGCTGCAGAGGACGTTCTTGCTAAGTTGTAGTTTAGTAGTTTTCCCATTGTAAAGGTCTTCCAGGGTGACCCTGTGAAAAGAGAGCAGCATGTTGACTATTACTAGTACTGGTAAACCAGCGTTGCCGAGAGATGTCCCGGGACTTACTTGAGGGGGTGCACCATGTCCTCCCCTCTCCTCCGGCCCCCGTTGCGGGAGCGACCCCCCTGACCCCCCATGAAGCCGAAGAGGCCACCGCCGAAGATGTGGGAGAAGATGTCGTCCATGCCGGCCCCGCCCCCACCACCCTCCCGCAGGCCTTGCTCGCCGTAGCGGTCGTACAGCTCCTTTTTCTCAGGGTTGGTGAGCACCTCGTAGGCGAAGCTGATCTCTTTGAACTGGAAGAAACCAGGGGATTTAGTACAACTCATTCTGAATACAGAAACAACCAACCCAGACTACTATGCATGAAGGGGCTTAGTTTAACTACTGTGTTAAAGGGTTAGTTTAACTACTGTGTTAAGGGTTAGTTTAACTACTGTGTTAAAGGCTTAGTTTAACTACAGATTTATAGGCCTAGTTTAACTACCGATTTATAGGGTTAGTTAACTACTGTGTTAACGGGTTAGTTTAACTATTGTGTTAAAGGGTTAGTTTAACTACTGTTTTATAGGGTTAGTTTATCAGGAGACCAGATGGGTTCCGGACTGGACCTAGCCGGTTCTTCCGCCCTAGTGTAAATAAAATAAAAGCTCAACTCAAAAGGCACAGTTTTCGACCCAATTGACCCTTGGCTAAGGCGCTTCCTAGAACGACCTTTGAGCTATGACCAATTCTAGAAACAGGAAACATGTCCAGAGAGAATGGAATCTGGTACCTGACCATCTTAATGCCCTTCATGCACAATAATTCTGAAATTCAGAACTATTATCCTGGAAATGCGTGTATCTCGCTGGAATATCTCAAAGACATAAATTAAAACGCAATACTGACAGGCCGGGTGCTTCACAGGCATAGCAACCGTAACCACAGGGGGCGGGGCTTAGCAAAGGCGGAATTGTCAATTTGATGTCAACGTTTCAATAATTTTCTCCTCGTCACCACACTAAAGTTGCAGGCGGTTACTGGATAACAGGACCTTTCTTGATCAGTAAATACCAGTGCAACTAGAGCCCAACCGATAAAGGATTTTTACGGCCGATACAAATATATGTTGATTAAAAATCCGATGTCTGCCGATATATTTAAAAAATAAATTCCAGAAACGCGTATTAAAACATAAACAGATTTCCCTAACAGTATGTATTTATGAGTCCTACTATAATAATAAGGTAATGCATTTTAAAAAATAAACTTTATTTGATTGTATTATTGTCACAACAGAAAAGTGCGGAAACCATAACAGGGACGTGGTTTAAAATATATATTTTTAACGTTTCTCGTGAGCACGAGAAAGTATCTGGTGCTCACGAGAAAGTAGGCCTATCTCGTATGCATATCACTGGCTCTGTGTGCATGTGCAAGTGTGTTGGTTTGTCGTCAGCAAGTGAGTGGACGAGCGAGGAGAGCGGAGAAGGTAGTGTGCGTGTCAGTTTAGTGAAGTCATGAACGAGTCCGGTTGTGTGTAAGAAAGAATAAAGTACCCAACCTGTCAAGGATCGTTGGCCTCTACATTCCGACCTATAAACAGAGCCACTGCCGGTCAATGTGAATCAATGTCTCCCCTGTGGAGGCGGAGCGCAAGAGGGTATACGTACTCCAATAGTGCAAGATAAAAATAAAGCACATTAATTTGAATGAATTCAGCTTGTGTGTGATTTATCGCGAGCACGGGTCGGGTAACGGGCCAAATGTCAACGGGTCCGGGAGGGTGCGGATTTCATTTTGATATTATCATGGGTGAGAGTGAGGTGATCTTTTTTATTTTGATTTTAATGTAGAAAAAAAATACCGTTTTAAATCTTGTGTCCAAGTATTGCAGAAATGTTTTAATCGCTACATGTGAAACCAACCAATCCAAAACTTGGCACTTTTTTTTGTTTATAGCTTGACTAGAAAAGAGAAAAGAAGGTATATATATAAAAAAAATGTCTTGGGTGGCGGATCTGGTGCTGGACATTGCGGGTGCGGATCTCAAAAAATGGACCCATGCAGGACTCTGGCCTAGGCTATTGGAAATAACCAAATATCGGAAAGCAGAGTTGGTTGGCAGCATCGTAGTTCAGCTGACGTAGAAAACCATCTGACCTACCAGATCTATGGATCAACCATGCGACTGTTTGGGCTACAATTCCTTTGAGATACTCTCTCGTGCGGACCCAACCAACGTGCTAGGGGTGGGAATCTCTTGGCACCTCACGATTAGATTCCGATGAGGCCAACGGTTCGATTCTGAAGCGATTATTGATGCATCTTGATGCAACAAAGAAAATTCCATGCGTGATTTTGCTAATTTGCTAATCACTTCCTACTTTTGTGATGATCATTAAAGACATCAACAGATGAATTAACTTATCTAATATTTTATAAGAGAGAAAGCTTTTGTCACAAATATGACTTTCTATGAACAATGCAATAACCAATGCAGCTTGCATTATAACACAATATGCAAGCATGCAAAAAATAGGTTTCAGTTTTATTTTCGTTCTAATCTTTCTTTTCTATGTCATTAAAGGTCCCATGACATGCTATGTTATGTATTCTTTAATATAGGTATTAGTGGGCAACTAACGCAGTATTCAAAGACGTTCCCGAAATTCAGCCGTGGTGCAGAGTTACAGCCACTCCGAGCCAGTCGCACATTGAGCTTCCCCCAAATGCGCTGTTTTGGTGTCTGTAGCTATAATGCAGAGCGAGGCGGGTCAAGGAGGAGGGTGGGGGTGGCTCAAGCGGGAGACATTCGCCGCCAACAATCCCTTTCTCCTCCATGTCGTGGTTCATGTGTTTGAGGGAGTCTAAGCCAAAGTTCCTTCCCCCCAATTCTCAACCTTGGCTGAGATAACCCCCAATACGAGTCTCGTTGTAGAAATACCAGAGACGAGAGTCCGACGAGGAAGTGTACAACACTTGCGTTACAGTCCTGGAGCTCTATATCTAAATAATATCATATAATACATAGAAATCTGTATCATTTAATACACATTATCCCGGCCAAAAGCTGTGTGCGCCTCCAGATGATATTATTAATCACAAACGACTTTGTCGGGTTCTGCGACGTCTCTGGTTCTTCCACTTTCACATCAACCTGAAGTCGACTGAACCGCGCGCTGCCTGCTTCCGGCTGCCGGGCGATGGTGCCTCGCGGCAATCGGCGGCAAGTCGCAGTTCATGTACTTCAGCGAGTCAAAGCCAAAGTTCCTTTCCCCAATTCCTTCTCAACCATGGCTGAGATAACCCCCAATACGAGTCTCGTTGTAGAAATACCAGAGACGAGAGTCCGACGTCAGGGCTCCAGACTAACTTTTTCCTTGGGTGCACTGGTGCGCCTAAAGTTTTAATTTGGGTGCACCAGCACGCATTTATGGTGCACCCAAGTTTTGAGTTGTTGACGGGGGGGGGGGGGGCGTTGAACCGTGCCTGCCTTGCGCTGAGTTGTTGACGGGGGGGGGGGGGGGGGCGTTGGACCGTGCCTGCCTTGCGCTGAGTTGTTGACGGGGGGGGGGGGGCAACCGGGCAACTGCACCGGTTGCACCGTCGATATTTACTAATATTTTGACCATTAAATAAATGCCTTAAATAAATGCCGAATCTGTATCTCTCATAAAGAATATCGTCAGACAATGCTAAGGGATCGGTTCTGTCCCGAAAAACCCTCTGTCTCCGGAGAGACGCCTGTACGATAAGTGCGCCGAGGTCCATGAGAACACCCACAAATGGTGAAGCCATTATCGGAGGAGAGGCTAGGAAGCTGCGCACGCCGATATAAGTAGCCGATCTCCGGGTAGACTCGCTGAAAAGCTGCTCCCGACCAGGTTTGGTTGCGAGCGTAAGTCACCAATGGTGATACAGCGACGCTTAAAGAGATCGACTTTCATGGTACAGCTAACCCAGGCTTTCAGCTCAACATACCTCGCTAACCCTCTAATCGAGCTTCGTAGTACAAGCCCCTGGATTGGGCTTCGCGGGTTTGTTTACCGGCGTTGCTATTGTTACCGGTCTTGCGTGTTCCAACGGTTTATTAGGTATCTAATAAATCGCTGTCTAATCAATAATTAATTCACTGCCTCTTCCGTGGTTATTACAATATTATGAATAGACTGCTCTGTAAAAAAATAAAATAATAATTATACCAGATAAATTTTCAGTCTCACCGGTGCGCCCAAATAAAATATTTGGTCGCACTACCCCGAATTCTAGGCGCATGTGCGCCCAAATTAGGCGCACTCTGGAGCCCTGGACGTGCTATGGGCCATATAACACCAAAAGCAGAACGGTTATCCAAATAATAAGGAAGTGTACAACACTTGCGTTACAGTCCTGGAGCTCTATATCTAAATAATATATAATACATAGAAATCTATATCATTTAATACATATTATCACGGCCAAAAGCTGTGTGCGCCTCCAGACGATATTATGAATCACAAACGACTTTGTCGGGTTCTGCGACGTCTCTGGTTCTTCCACTTTCACATCAACCTGAAGTCGACTGAACCGCGCGCTGCCTGCTGCCGTCTGCCCGCTGCCGGGCGAAATTTGTACCGGGCGCGTCATCCATACGTAATCCATTCCAAACCTGCCTGGCAACAGATGATCGCGTCGTCCGTTGCCTGGCAACGGACGATCGCGTCGAATGACGTAAAAGGTTCACGAACATTCGCGAACCTTCTATCTAGCGATCCGTTACCTGTATTGTGCTATTTCGTCCTTGACCTGCTTTAAACACTCAGTTTACTAGCTAAATTTGATTAAACAATTAAATACAATACAAATATAAAGTAAAAACAAGTGTTATCTAGCGATCCGTTTTCTGTATTATGTTATTTCGTCTTTGGCAACATGAGCGCAAATGTTTTTTGAAACCTGCCCGGCAACGGACGACGTGATCATCTGCTGCCAGGCAGGTTTGGAATGGATTACGTATGGATGACGCACCCGGTACAAATTTGGCAACCGGTAAAAATTTGGCATGACACCTCAGTTTTTTCAAAGGCGAGCAGAACAGCTAGTGCTCGTTTTACACCAAACGAAAGTTTTAGCCACTGGGGGACCATAGGCAGGCTAGGGGAACTCATATTTATGTTAGAAAACCTCATAAATTGAGATTTTCATGTCATGGGACCTTTAAAGAAAAGCTGCTCTTGAATTAGAAGTTCTTGTGTCTGGCTGTGAGTTTGCGCGCATGCTATGCGTAGGCTGAATCGCTATCGTGTCAAGACAAATCAGATTGGCCAATACACACTAGGGGTGTGACGAGATCTCGTGCCAAGAGATCTCGCGAGGTTAAACTCGACGATATTACCCGTCGCATTAAAAATCTGTCTCGCGAGATTTGTGAGCTATCCAAACTTCTATTTGTGGCCTGTGGGGGCAGTATTGCGCCTTTGCTACGTCTAGCCTGCCAGAACCTAAAGGAGAAGGAAAAGAAGAAGAAGAGGAGGAGAAGGAGGGGAAGCAGCCATAAGCTGTGCTCAAAATCGTTCCCTATCACGGCTATAGTAGGGCTGGGCGATATATCGTTATTTAAAATATATCGATATTTTTTCAAACGCGATATGAAACGAGACCATATCGTCAATATCGATATAATTTCATTTGCGTTGAAATCACAGCACATTTGTTCCAAATAACACCAGTTTCGAACCGCGCCTGCCGCCTGCTATTTCGTAACTCTGCTTATGTCTCTCCCGCTCTGCCTCCGGCTCACACACACAGTCTCTGCCTGCCCCCCCCCCCCCCCCCCTCCACTGACTCACGTCACTTTTTGAAACATGAGCCGTGTTCGAAATCGTTCACTATTCATTGGGTATTTTAAGTGCACTATATTGTGCATGAAATTAACCACTGAGAATTCGAACATCACTACAAAATGGCGAGCACCCTATATAGTGCACTACATCCGTGATAGGGAACCCCTATCACACAAATACCCGGCGCATTTACTGACGCAAATGACTTTAGAAATGTTCAGCGTAGCGTATAGTGAGTATAGTGAGTGAGCGTATAGGTAACGATTTCGAACACAGCTAAAGACAGCCAGTATGACGTCTGAAAATACCCGTACTACCGTCGAAGATGCCCCCGCTACTTTTAAATCATTTGTTTGGCAGCATTTTGGGTACTTTGATTTGGTTTTGCACATAATATTGTTTGCACTTGAAAAAAAGAGAAATATTAAATTTATTTTACTTTAACTTTTATAAATGTTAGTTTTATTTTCAATTTCATGCATGTAAAGAGTTATAATAAAACATTAAAAAATGTATGTGCAACTCGGTTAAATAAAAGTCTGTTGGTCCAGTCATATATTTTGTCATAGTTTTCTTAAAATCTCGTCCCGTATCCTTCTCGTGAACCCAATATCGTGTCTCGTCTCGTGAGTCGAGTGTATCGTCACACCCCTAATACACACTGAAGATACATGCACACTCACTGACGGCTGATTTGCCCGCTCGTCCTGTCCACGCGCAATGCTTGAGGTCAATGGAAAAATATATTTGGCACAGAGAAGACTGTCTGCGACATTTGCAGTTTACCAAAGGTTAGTATGATATACTGTGGTTCAACACACCTGCCCACATTTTTTGTTAACTCAGAAAAGGTAATATTAGCTTTATGAACTCAACGTTATTGATATTGAACATCCCGCACCCGTCATCATAGACAACGTTGTTGGTAACGCAGCGAACACTGCGATTAAGATGAAATGCGGTTATAGTTTAGATAGGCCTATACGGTGCCCATATCAAAAAGAATAGAAAACATTTATTACATTCTATTCTTAATATTATTTTATTCTGATCTGAATGTTTGTTGCTTTAATCCAGATGAGTATTGAAAAGTTTTTTCTCCGCCAAAAAAGGCTTCGTCCAGACAAGACGGAGCAGCTTGAGGAGGTAGTTAGCTTAGTCTGAAATTAAGTTGAACAGTCTGTTCTGATGGGGCATGCAAGCTTTGCACATTAGGCTAATGCAGTTTCATTATTTTAGTTAGTTGCCTTGTTGTACCTAGTAGTTTATTATTACTATTTGTTAGGGATGCACCCAAATGAAAATTCTTGGCCGAAACCGAATATACTGAAACGGCTTTTGCTGTTTTTCATTTATTTTGCTTTAATTTTTCACCATTGCATAAATCAAACAATTAAATGTCCTTTATAAACTTTTTTGTCTTGCTTTTCAATAAAAAAAATCAATTACAAATTTGATACAAAATATTTATTTAATCCTGAACGTTTTCTAACATTCCAGCAGACCTTATAGCAAGAATCTAAGAACAATGTACATTTAAATATGAGTGAAACATTTTTTTTAATTATTTTTTTTTATCAAAAATAAAAATGTTCTGTGTATTATTTTCGGCCGTTTTACTCCTTCGGCCGAAACCGAACATTATGTTTTGGGCCATTTTCGGCAAAACATTTTCGGTTGGCCGAATATTCGAGCATCCCCTACTATTTTTTTTTTTTTTCCTAAAATAGTTAAATATTGGTTCAGGTAGGTCTTGAGTTTATTTGTACTTGAAATAAAAACCTCCAGTTTTAGTTGGCTGTTGCAATTCATTCCTTGAATGTCACAGAATCAAAAGTTCAGGTAAAAACTAAACTCGTGCGCTAGGGCTGAACGATTTATCGTTTTCTGATCGAAATCACGATTTCAGACAACGCGATCTCGGGATCGCCAAAGACACGTTTTTTTCGGTTTTACTGTGCGTTCACGTGTCAACGTAGAGACGCGAATCGGGCGAATTAATATAATATAATTTTATATATAATATCATGGCCAAAAGCTGAGTGAGCCTCCGGATGGCCGTAGGGCTGGGAGCTCTCTTCGAGGGGTTTGTTTACCGGCGTTGCAATGGTTAACATGCGTTCAACAGTGTGGCCACTGAGTCACATGTGTAACGTAACAGCCAATCAGCGTTCAACCGTCAAACTCAGTGCAGTTCAGTCCGGGGTGAACTGCAGCATGGAGGAGAAAGTGAATGTTGCCGTTTGCGACTCCCGGAGCTCTATATAATAGTATCGTAATATAATATTTGTATATATAATATCACGGCCAAAAGCTCTGTGCACCGCCGGACGGCCGTAGCGCGGGGAGCTCTCATAGGGATTGGGCTTCTCTGGGTTTGTTTACCGGAGTTGCTATGTTTCCGGTCTTGTGTGTTCCAACGGTTTATTAGGTAGGCCTATCTAATAAATCTCTGTCTATTCAATACTTCATTCACTGCCTCTTCCGTGGTCATTACAATATTATGAATAGACTGCGTTGGGTTCTCCGACGTCTCTCCCTTTGTTGTTATACTCTAATGCACAAATTAACTAAAAGAGCCATCTTTGACTGTCTTAAAAAGTAGTAGTACTTTTCTAAGTTAAGACAGTCAAAGATGGCTCTTTTAGTTCATTTGTAACAACTGCAATTGGTCAAGGACTTTAGTTTACATTTATGTTTCTTAATAAATACATTTAAAATAGATTCTTAACTTTAGTTTTCATTCTTACATTAGAGTAATGGCATGTAATGTTTTAATGGTATGATGTCATGTTTGTAAATATTTTTGTACATAATGAATACTGCACTGAAGCTTGATTTGAAGAAAATCGTGAAGAAAATCGAAATCGCAATATCTGCCAGAAAAATCTCAATGCAATCTTTTCCTGAATTCGTTCAGCCCTATCGTGCGCTGACGCCGCCGTGCCGCGCTGCAGTGCCGCGTCGCCGTGCCGCCCCCGCCCCCCCCGCGCACCACACATCGGTCCTTGGTCTGTGGGAAACACTGCATCCCAAAGGGCGTTTTCACCCAGATATATGAAGGATAGATGAGCAACGTTTGCTACAGTCCACTTGGTAGGGTGGTAAACTGATCCATCGTACATCTAGGTGGACACGCCAACTTGTGACGTCACTATTACTACCCAAACGGCTTGTACCAGCTAATCACACCCACACCTGGTGGCATTACATGAGCCCTTTAAAGTCAACGACCCCAACTGTCACGTAATGGAGAGACACAATCAATGCAAAAGGTTGAAACCATATTAATAAATATGAGATGAGGGTTATTGTAAATCAGTGGCCCAGCTTACTGACCATAATAAACGGCTGACCATCATTACAGCCAGGGCTCTACAGTGCGCCCATTTCACTCGCATTTGCGTGTGAATATTTCGACGTGCGAACGAGAAAAACAAAACAGGAGCACACGTGCGAGTGACTTCTCCACAGCGCACTATACTGTGCGTTCACACCAAACGCGAAGGGGTGAAACGATTCCATGCAAAGCAACGATTCCATTTGCAGCGCAACACTTTTGCCCGGCACGGGCGAGCGCATTCACGTGGATTTCAGGTGGATTTGCCATGGACATAAAGGATTTGCAGCACGCCACTTTTGCTCGAGTTGAAATATTTAAACTTTGCCGCGACATTGGCGTGATGACAGCCAATCAGCGTTCGACAGCGTGGCCACTGAGTGACGTGCGCAACGTAACAGCCAATCAGTTTTCAACCGGCCAACCGTTCCACCCTGCAGTGCAGTCCGGGGTGAACCGCAGAATGGAGGAGAAAGTGATTGTTGCCGTTTGCGACTCCCCGAGCTCTATATATAATAGTATATAATATAATTGTATTGTATTGTATATATAATTTCACGGCCAAAAGCTCTGTGCGCCTCCGGATGGCCGTAGCACGGGAGGCGCTACGGGAGGGTTTAGCGGGTTTTGTTTACCTACCAGTCTTGTGTGTTCCACGGTTTATTGGGTATCTAAATCGCTGTCTAATCAATACTTCATTCACTGCCTCTTCCGTGGCCATTACAATATTATGAATAGACTGCGTGGAGAAAGTTAATGCTGTTACTGTAGTCGATAAAGTCTACAAATTCAACCCCAGACTGGTTGAAGGATTTCGGGCGGCTAGTTTATGATGCTAAGAACATGAAAATGTTCTTAGCATCAAAATGTACATTTTGTAAGGGAGCCCCATCGGCAATGGCAAGCTCCTCTCCGTTTATAACGGGGACCCCTAATCTGAAACGCAAAGCTGTGGTGAAACACATCGAGTCCACTTGGCATTCTCGCTGTCCCGATTTCTATATAAATCACACCCAGCCCAATAACCCTGGTACGGTGGAAGCCGAAATTGGTGCTGTTTTGTGTAGCCTAAATGTAATCTTGTCTATTTATTTGTCTTAATTTTGCTTTAGTAAGTTGTTGCTGTTGGCGTGTGCAATTTCTGCACGCTAATAAATGTTCTAAACCAGGGGTTTTCAAAGTGTGAGAGAGTGAGCCCCCCCTCAGAGAAAAAAATTCAGCTGAGCCCCCCCCCCCCCCCCCCCCCCCAATTTTTTTTTTTCTAAAGACCTGTGTTTTGAAAGCTATCTTAATTATTTTACACATTTTAAACATCTCTGATCATAATTTTAAAAAAAATTAAAAATATTTTTTAAACATTTTAAACATCTTTCTGAAACATTACAACATCTTTGTGCGTTTTTAAACACATTTAACACAATTTAACAACTTTATCTAAGCATGTTTTATCTTAACCTTTTTTAAATACATTTGAACATCTTAATCTGTGTAAACTGCCAGTTTACACAGATTCATTCAGGGTCCCCGACTCTGAATTTTCAGAGTCTAATCAGATCTGCTTTTTTAGTCCAGAGATTCGACTATTCGGCGGGGTTTGTTTACCGGCGTTGCTATGGTGACCTAAATTATTATAAGCAACTGAAAACGATGCCGGTTTGAAACTAAAACTGTGATTCTGAAAAAAGTATAAATGCTATCAAAATTCCGTTTGGATAGTATTGAAGATACAAGTGTGTAGATTTGTTCAATGGTTTGAACGATGGTAAACGGTTGGAAAATGAATGAGTTACGATGTCTAGAAGTAGGTGTATCAGAATGGGCAGACGTTTTCAATGAAAACAGCTGAAAACGAAGCGGTATGAAACTAAAACAGTGGTTCTGAAGAAATTTTAAATGATATCGAAATTCTGTTTCGATATTATTGAAGATACAAGTGTGTAGATTTGTTAAATGGTTTGCACGAAGATAAACGGTTGAAAATTGATTTAGTTAGGTTACTTCTACAGTTGAAGTACGATTGATGATTTGAATCATCGACTTTCAGGTTTTTCTTCGGGTTTATTTTTTTCTCACGTCGCGCCCCCCCTGAAGAACTCTGCCGCCCCCCAGGGGGGGCGCGCCCCAGTTTGAAAACCACTGTTCTAAACAAAAACCTATTGTGCCCCCATTTTTTTCCCTGTGTTCCTACATTTTCTTAACTTAGGGGCACGAGTGCTCCTGAAAAAAAAAGTTTGTGTAGAGCCCTGATTACAGCAGATCTTCATTATTATTTTTTCTCTTCTTCAAATAAACCTTCTGAAAATACTCAAAACATATACAGGTCTATCACTAAAGTATTGATAAAACCATTTCCTTTTTGGGTCTTAACATTAAAATCCCCTGTGAAGGAAAATCCATGCCTAACCTTGTTGAAAAACTAATTTATATTACAGTTTAAATAAATCCACAGGTTAAATACCAACAGCTTGGGTTAGAAACCAACAGCTAGGGTTAGATACCAACAGCTAAGGTTAGATGCCAACAGCTAGGGTTAAACAAAGGGCGAGTGCACATGCATCAATCACATCATAGCGACAAAGAAAAGATAGATAATGTGGGAGATACATTATATACGCTTATAAATAATATATATATATACATTAGTGTTACCTTATCACCAGCATTGGGGTTCTTGTCTGGGTGGTATTCTTTTGCCAATTTCCGATAAGCCTGGAATACGCCAAACAAGAAGGAAGCACCAAAGGTTAGCAATTCGGATGGAGATAAACCAGAGGTTTACCAGACCCTGGTAATGAGTGGAGTTTAAGCCAACATGTATGTCAGGTTATAACCGGACCCTGGTAATGAGTGGAGTTTAAACCAACATGTACATCAGGGTAGAACTGGACCCTGGTAATGAGTAGATTTAAACCAAAATGTAGATCAGGTTGGAACCGGGCCTTGGTAATGAGTGGAGTTTAAAGAAACATGTATATCAGGCTAGAACCGGACCTTTGCAATAATGAGTTGGTTGGTAATGAGTGCTTCATCTACAGCCATGCCATAATCTTACCACCTCACAATCAACACATTGTTTAAGGTTATTAAAGACCTCAGGCGTTGTGTGAAGCTATGCAATACAGGTTGTAACTGATATCATATAAGACAGGCTGTTTGTGATATCATATAAGACAGGCTGTCTGTGACATGCTGGAAGACAGGCCGTCTGTGACATCATGTAAGACAGGCGGTCTGTGACATCATATAAGACAGGCGGTCTGTGACATCATATAAGACAGGCGGTCTGTGACATCATATAAGACATGCGGTCTGTGACATCATATAAGACAGGCGGTCTGTGACATCATGTAAGACAGGCGGTCTGTGACATCATGTAAGACAGGCGGTCTGTGACATCATGTAAGACAGGCGGTCTGTGACATCATGTAAGACAGGCGGTCTGTGACATCATGTAGGACAGGCTGTCTGTGACATCATGTAAGACAGGCGGTCTGTGACATCATGTAAGACAGGCGGTCTGTGACATCATGTAGGACAGGCTGTCTGTGACATCATGTAGGACAGGCTGTCTGTGACATCATGTAGGAGAGGCTGTCTGTGACATCATGTAGGACAGGCTGTCTGTGACATCATGTAAGACAGCGTGTTAAGTGGTGCCTCAACCCGGGAGCCTCGACTGCGTGAGCTAACTGAATGAGCTAACTTAAGGTGACTTGTGTAGCTCATCAATTTATATATATATATATATATATATATATCAAGACAAAAAGGTATCAACTCATTTCAGCTGCCCTTGTTTTCTTGAGCGATAGAAGGACAAACCCCAACACTATCGAGATGATGATTTGAAACAGTAGGCCAGCTAGCCCACGTCGTGGCTAACTTTAGCGGCTAACGCTAGCTAGGTACGCATAGCAACGCACTTCCTGGTTCCCACCGAAACATAACCCAGATGAGTTGAGTTCATCTGATTTTTGGACGCCCGGTGCTTTACCTTCTTCAGTTCGTTCTCGGTGGCCGTCGGGGTGACGCCGAGGATGTCGTACAGCTTGGTATCCACCACATTCGCCATCGTTTGACTCGAGATGGACGTTCAGCGGGGAGGCGGAGGTGAAAGAAAAGAGCCGGTGGAAAAACTCTTCTTCTCCAGGCTGTCGGCTTCCGTCGTATCACAGCGCTGGGCGCTCGGTGCTGCCCCCAGCGGTACAGGTTGGCGGTACGTCGCTCGGGGCTTCACCAAGCGGTACAGGTTGGCGGTGCGACGCTCGGCGCTTTCCCAAGCGGTACAGGTTGGCAAATAGGTCCATGGTTGCACCCCTGGCGGTACCATGGACCTAGTATAGAAAGGACAGCGGATTAAAAAATTGCGCCCATTCATTCCTATGAAAACTGCTCAATGGCGCCGGGCAACATCCAGCGGCGCCGGGTTGAATTCAATGGTGGGGGGGCCGGGGGTCAAATGCGCGTGTATTGGACATATTATAGAACATGGACATATTATAGAACACACCACACACCGGCGCCGAAGCGCCGCAGTGCACATTTCACGCGCGTCAATTCCAATTCACATGTGAAAAAAAAGAGGCTAAACTTATGTTGATGTTGAAATTAACTGCCGCCAGTCTTTCTTAAATGTGAAGTTGGCACTTTCTTTTCTTATGGTGTATTTTATTTGCTTACTAACCAGCAATAAATGAATTCATTATATATTCAAATAATTATGTTTCTTGAATTGGTATCGAACAATTGTATTTTCTTCTCTTCTATTCTTCTGCTTTACCGCGTCTCTCAAGCGTCTTGAGGAGCAAGGTACGTTTTATTACTCTGTTTTTGGGGAATAATTGACATAAGCAGAAACCAAAAACCAGCAGTTTTTTCGTTTTTTCGTTTTGTCCAAAAAAACGAAAATCAAAATTTCAGTTCGTTTATTCGTTTTTTGGTTCTACTGGGCACTTCCTATACGCACCATTGTACCGATCTTGGTTGTAGTTCCATTAGACATCCACTGGGTGTGATCGCGGGCGAGTCCAGAATGAATGGGAGTCTATGGGGCTAGACGGCTAAATATGTCTCTTTCACCTGCTTGTCGTTGAAATATCGCAAATTTTATTGTAGATTCCGCAAGTTCAATATAGATTATAGTTCAAAAGTCGAATGAATGAGTACTTATGTCCTTTCGATTTCTTACAGTTGGTTGGTCAGGGACGGACTTGCGACTGATTACGACCAGAGATCCCCTCTTGACGGCATCTGAAGCTGAAACACGATCAGAAACATTCCGTCGAAGTTATTTTTTTGCGTACTGCATTTATATTTTCCTGCAGGCTCTTTTATTTTTTCTATAGTTATGTATGGTGAAAGTACATGGGCATAATGGAATATCTTTTCCATTTCTTGTGTTCAATGTTCAATGTGTTATAAACATGGTAGGTACGGTATGACCACCTTAAATAATACAGTCAATGTCCCGCTCAATATCATTTCATCTGTCATTGTCTGATTTTCGAAAATAAAGATAGTTTAAAAAAGAAATGCCTCGTAAATGTGCAATGATAAACTGCTCTAACAGTGGAAACGGATTGTCCGTCTTTTCGTTTCCCAAGGACAGAAAAAGGTAACGTTCTTGCTTGATCCTGTATGAATGGTCCTAGTATGGCGACACATTAGTGCCATAAAGCACTCATGTAATAAAAGATGCATTCGGGCGTATTATATTATTCCACACGCGTAGATATTAACTGCGAGCGTGCAAATGATCTCTGTGCGCGCGCAAATTACCTCGGCGCGCGCAAAACAGCCTCTCGCGCGTAACGCCCCGTGCCCACTACCTCCTTCAGTCAACGGAGGTGGGAAGGCGTGGCTGACTGATGGGGGAGTAGTCTTTGCAGAGGCATCCGTCAGCCAATGAAATCGCTTCGCCGGGTTCTTCCCGCTACTTCCAGCTTGTTGCGATGCAAGATGACCCGCTTTCCCGCTTTCAAGTATCGTCAGAGCCCGAGTCGCGTCACAGTGCTTAAATTTGCAGACGCGATCTGATTGGATGACGGATCCGTCGCTGCCGAAAAAGTTGAACATTTTTCAACTTCTTGACTGAGCCGAAGGCTCCAACGGAACGGACGGATCCACAATGCATTGCGCGTCCGTCCCCATTAAAGTCAATGGGGATCACGCAACGGACGAAGGTAGTGGGCGCGGGGCGTAACGCCTCGTGCCCACTGCACCGTCAGTCAACGGACGTGGGAAGGCGTGGCTGACGGATGGGTGAGTAGTCTTTGCAGAGGCATCCGTCAGCCAATCAAATCGCTTCGCCGGGTTCTTCCCGCTTCTTCCTGCTTGTTGCGATGCAAGATTACCCGCTTTCCCGCTTTCCAGTATCGTCAGAGCCCGAGTCGCGTCACAGTGCTTAAATTTGCATACGCGATCTGATTGGATGACGGAACCGTCGCTGCCGAAAAAGTTGAAAAATGTTCAACTTTCTGACGGTGGCAAACGCTCCAACTGAACGGACGGATCCACAATGCATTGCGCGTCCGTCCCCATTCAAAGTCAATGGGCATCGGTCAACTGACGGAGGTAGTGGGCACGGGGCGTAACAGCCTCTCGCGAATGATGTTCTGCTCTCGCGCGCAAACTTAGTTTTGGCACTATGGGGGAGGGAACCAAGGCAGGGCGGGATTTCCTATGATTGGCCGTTTCTGAAGCGCGATATTTGATTGACAGCCCTCCTCAGCCCTCCTCTCATTCAATTCTGAATTGAACAGTAAATGGCTGAAACGATAGTTACGTATTGTAACTCTAGATTATATGAGTATAGGCGCAGCCTTTTAAGGCTATCGCTATTGGGTTATCCCTAGGCGTGAGCCGTAGCACTGAAAAATGTGTAATCCCCGCCTGCCAACAGCGTGGGCCTCAATTACGTCCGCGTGCGGCGTGCCTCAACGACATCCGCATTTCGCAGATATAGTCGGGCGCCGGCGGACGTTCTGCTCCCAATAAACAGCTTTTCTTCAGCTATTTAAAGGACAATGAGGGCGACACTTAAAAGACTGCGCCTATACTCATAGAGGACCACACCAAGACTGACACGGCTTCAAATAACAATACTAGTATTCATAATAATTTGAAAATGAGAACTTCTGAAGTTATGATGACTTCAGTGCAGAAACAACGCACGGCTGCATATAAATTAGGATTGGAGACTGGCAATATGGATGACTACAAAGCAGCAGAATACAATGTGAGAAAGGTAGTGAAGGATGCCAAGAGGGAATATGGGGAGAAGATGGAATCCAAATTCCAGCAAGGAGACCTCAGGAGCGTATGGCAGGGGCTAAAAATCATGACGGACTACAAACCCCCGCCCCCCTCCTCGGGAGGTGCAAGTAAGGAGTTGGTGGATAACCTCAACACTTTTTTTGCACGCTTTGACACCTGCCAAGGAGCCATTGCACCAGGGAGGGAGAGCGACGGAGTAGGAGGGAGTGGAGGACCACTCGTTCTCTCTGAACACGATGTCAGGAGGATTAAGCTGGTGAACGCCAGGAAGGCTGCAGGACCAGATGAGATAGCGGGTTCTCAAGGTCTGCGCCGATCAATTGGCACCAGTGTTCACGGCTATATTCAATCTGTCCCTGGCACAGTCCATCATCCCCATATCATAATGACTATCGCCCAGTTGCTCTTACCTCTGTGGTGATGAAGTGTTTCGAGAAGCTGGTCAAGGCCCACATCTGCTCTTCACTGCCCAACACCCTGGACCCTTTACAATTCGCGTACCGGCCCAACAGATCCACTGAGGATGCCATTACTCACATATTACACAGTGTCCTATCACACCTGGACAAGAGTAAGGGGAAAGTGCTGAACTATGTGAGACTATTATTTGTTGATTATAGTTCAGCCTTTAATACCATCCTCCCCTCCCTCCTCATCAAAAAGCTCAGGAGCCTGGGGCTGAACGACGCCCTCTGCAGGTGGATCCTGGACTTTTAACAGAGAGACCTCAGGTGGTGAAAGCTGGCCGGCACACCTCATCCCCCCTCACCCTCATCACAGGGCCCCCCCAGGGCTGTGTTCTGTCCCCTCTACTGTACTCCCTGTACACCCACGACTGTGCAGCCATCGCAGACTCAAACACCATCATAAAGTTTGCTGACGACACCGTAGTGGTAGGCCTAATCCAAAACAACGATGAGACGGCCTACCTGGAGGAGGTGAGGTGCCTGACACAATGGTGTCTGAAAAACAATCTGCACCTCAACGCCAGCAAAACTAAGGAGATGCTGGTGGACTTCGGGAGGACACAGGAACGGGACTACACGCCTGTATCCATCAATGGGACCCCTGTGGAGAGGGTGGATACATTTAAGTACCTCGGTGTCCAGATCACCGATGATCTGACGTGGTCAACCCACCTGGACACCGTGGGAAAGAAAGCCAGACAGAGACTGTACCATCTCTGGAGGCTGAAGAAATTCAGAGCCTCCAAACCAGTCCTGCAGAGCTTCTATGCATGCACCATAGAGAGCATGCTGACTGGGAACATCACCGCTTGGTATGGGAACACCACCATTCAGGACCGTAAGGCTCTGCAGAGAGTGGTGCGTTCAGCTGAGCGTACCATAGGGGGGAAACTCCCTAATCTAGCAGACATTTACACCAAGCGGTGCAAGGGCAAGACCA
The DNA here is from genome assembly GCF_026213295.1 of Gadus chalcogrammus. Lineage (NCBI taxonomy): Eukaryota > Metazoa > Chordata > Actinopteri > Gadiformes > Gadidae > Gadus > Gadus chalcogrammus. Next base: position 28,174,859 of record NC_079425.1, read on the forward strand.
GCAGCATCCTGAAAGACCCCAGCCATCCTGGCTACGGACTATTCTCCCTGCTCCGCTCTGGAAACAGATACCGCTCACTGGCGGCAAAAACAGAGAGACTAGGGAAGAGTTTCTACCCCCAAGCTGTGAGGTATCTAAATGGCACTGATTAAAGCACTTTGAGCAACTGCACTTATTGATATATATATTTATTCAAGTAACCCCCCCCCCCCGCTCCTTAGACTTTGTGCAATAACCTCTGACATATTGAATGTATTTACTGTTTTGTTATGTTTGTTATGCATATATTTAGCATGGAGCCGACTGTGAACATTTCACTGCAATGTATTGTGTATGTGACAAATAAAATCTGAATCTGAATCTGAATCAGATGATGTTTAGCCACAGTTAATACATGCAGAGTAGCCCTGAGGGCTTTACTACGACATCATTGTCCGGCTCTGAACTCTGCGCTCTGTGCGCGTTCACATCAAAGGAGCTGCGATCGCGGGCAGCTGATTTCCTGACAGCCTGAGAGCTATGAGGAATACAAGTGATCACAACACACACAACACACACACAACACTCTGACAGCTGAAAATTGCGCATTTGTTGACCTTTATCGATTTACAGTAAAAAAAAAAATTCTTCTTGTTGAAAGATATTTTATATTGTTTTCATATTATTATTTACTGATGGTGTTTACAGAATGCGAGTGCGTGTTATATTGAAAGCGAGGCTGGGTGTGCCTATGAATATAGGCTTCAGTGAGTTTTTTAAGGTGCTGTACATACAAATCATATCGTCTACTCTGTACAGCGACAGGGAGTGTAAAGTAACCTACTTCATTCAATATCGAATAGGCTACCTGTAGCCTACACTATGTACAAATGGTTTTGCTCTTTGCTCATGGCAGTTGTGACAGTCATTTTAACGTGTCAGCAGGCAAGCTTCACTCTTTCCAGGATGCATTATGCGTTGTCCTATAGCCTACTTGGAACATGTTTTGGAATGGATTTATAGTAGCGTATAGAAATTTGCTCATAACAGGCCAGCTGGAATACAAAGCAAACTCTTTGTATTCCAGCTGTTTTTTTGCGATGTTTTATGATGTTTCAATGTTGCGTTGGTAATGTGTTAGACAGCTTAGACTGTACTTAAATTTAGTTAGAGTGTCTGCCTCTCTGACCCCTGCACTGTAAAAACGAAAATTCAAAATTGTTTGTCTCATTATGATTTCTGAGTAAAATGAATATAAAACATTAAGTATTCATGTACAACTGTGCAATGCAATTTAGTCCAACCAACAATGTTGAGTTTTGGGTCAAGAGTTGGGCTCACTGTAGCTGGGCCAACTACGGTGCGCATGCGCATTTCGACACTACCCCCCGGGGAGTCAGGGTATTCGTGATGCCGTTTGGGAAAAAGGGGATTATTGCCTTTTGTCAATTTGTTTCTGTTAGGTGAAGTTGGGCTAACGGGTTTGGGGTCTTTATTGTTTGTGTGTTGTTTATTGTGCGTAGTGTTGCCGCCACCGTTACCGAGACTTGCATGTCCGTTGGCAGGGTGTGCGGTGCGCTGTGTGTTGCGGATGTGTGTTAAATAATGGCAGCTCTCGGGATCGTGCGGTGTATGAGGCACGAGAGTTGCGTCACCGTTTAACCTGGGCTCCCGTCTCGTGCAGAACAAGTTTGACCATAATGTCAAAGCTGTCTGGCATTCAGAAATGTAAAATGGAAGTTTCAAATTATTAATTTTAATAAAGTGAACTTAAAACTCGTTTTGCATTCTTTGAAATGTTATTCTTTTTTAAATAATATTAACCTTAATTTGAAATATTAAGTTAACACCCCTGACTTATTTTTTTGAGTTTGTAAAATATAAAAATCTTAGTTGGTATAACTCTAACTTTCAAGTTTGTCTAAAGAAGAAAATCACGTTTTTGATGGGCTCAAAACTCAAAAATTGATTGCAGTAAATTGCCTTGCAATTTTGAGTTTGCCCAACTTTTTATTTTTTACAGTGTGGAGAGAGCTGGTTCCACAGTAAAGGAGCCCAGTAACTGAATGCTCTACTTCCCAGTCTGTTTTTAGAGATACTGGGAGTCACTAACAGACCTGCATTCTGGGAGCCAATAAAAATCTTTGATAAGTCATAATAAAAATAATGACTCATTATTGTGCATTTAAAGATGTATATTATTACATTGCAGCATTATTTGGGGATGACAATACAAGACTTCCATGAATTTGCATTTGAAGGAGAGTTTGCTTTGTATTCCAGCTGGCAAATTTCTATAGGCTATAGATCCATTTCAAAACACGTTCCAAGTAGGCTATAGGACAAAGCATAATACATCCTGGAATGAGTGAAGCTTGCCTGCTGACATGTTAAAACTGCCACAACGGCCATGAGCAAAGAGAAAAACCATTTGTACATAGTGTAGGCTACAGTAGCCTATTCAATATTGAATGAAGTAGGTTACTGTACACTCTTTGTCACTGTACACGGGAGTAGATATGATTTGCTTGTACAGCACCTTAAAAAACTCACTGTAGCCTATATTCATAGGCACACCCAGCCTCGCTTTCAATATAACACACACTCGCAATCTGTAATCACTGTCAGTAAATAATAATATGAAAACAATATAAAATATCTTCCAGCAAGAAAAAATTATCTGTTTACTGTAAATGGATAAAGGTCAACAGATGCGCAATGCAGGGCTCTCCATTTTTTTATATATATATTAATATGTGACTGCATACAAATTTGTCCACAGACATGGTGACTAATGTATGATAGTAGGCATTATTGGCCCTTAACACTAATATTCAAAAACAACACTACCTCAAAAGGATATTGGCCTAAGCAACACCAGTAGAGGCATATACTTTCCCTGAACTTTTAAACGTTGCAAACGTGCAAAACATATATTATATTTATGTGGCATTCAGTCCAATGCTAAAAAATATATCTGTGGCATTCAGTAGGCCAATGCTGTGGTAAAGTGTGCAAAGTATGAGCATGAATATTTGATGGAGTAAGTGTTTCCTTCTGTTACATAGATATACGTTTATCAATCCCCTGCAGGAGAAATGTGTCACAAACTAGTTAATGTTTGTCCCTATAAACCAATAATGGTAAAAAAAAAAATACAAAACATGACGGTAACTCTAAAGTCAAACCGTCCAATCTGAAGGCTTTACTTAACCACTCCCCCTACTCACTTCCACCAATGCAAAGCGAACAGAACTGAGTAGGGGAGCGCGTAGCCCAACTAGTTTGTGACAGACCCAGAGGAACGCAACGCAAATTAAATGTGGACATGTATTGAGGCTTTAATAAAATCCCGGACGATTTTGAAATTTCACCCGGACGCATTTGATTCCTACCCTTCCACTGTTAAATAGCTGGGCAAGTTGTGTGGCGTATGAGCGTGTGCATGGGTTGAATTGCGTGCGTCTCACGGAGAGCTCTGCGCAATGTTCGGCTGTCAGAAATGTGTTGTGATCACTTGTATTCCTCATAGCACTCAGGCTGTGAGGAAATCAGCAGCTCGCGATCGCAGCTCCTTTGATGTTAACGCGCACAGAGCGCAAAGCTCAAAGCCGGACAATGATGTCGTAGTAAAGCCCTCAGGTCTACTCGGCATGTATTAACTGTGGCTAAACATCAACTGCACTGAAGTCATCATAACTTCATAAGTTCTCATTTTCAAATGATTATGAATGTGACCCCCAGGGGGTACTTGAGTCTACAGTTGAGAATGATTAAACTAGACTATCAAACTATATCCAGGTGTGTCCAATGAAGGCACAGAAATGGGACTGATGCAATCAATAAACATTTATAATGAGATAATCAATGTACATGCTGGTTAGCAACAAGTGCAAATAAAACTCATGCAGTTAGCAGCAAATGAAAATCAAACACTAAAACACACAAACAAATACTGTTCCCACAAGAGATGATGTAAAAATGCCCATGGGCCGCACAAGAAAGATATAATAAACAAAATAACAAACAAAAGACAAGTCTCTAGTCTCCCAATTAGCCCACGATACGGGTGGCAGATGTTTATAGCACTCGTAGGTTACATTCAAATAGATAGACAAGTAGGCAAATTCGGTCCTGAGAAAAACAGTGGCTGGTCGAACAGACGACGGCAATCCTCGTGTTTGGGCCAGTCTAGATGAACTAGACCTAAAACTCCAGTACCAATGCGTTTACGTGTGGATGACGCGAAGCAGTGCCCTCTCACCGACGTGAGATTTCTGTTCTTGCTGCTACCCCGTGTGACTCACAAATCGCTGTTATGCGATCACGTGTCGGTAGACTCGTGCTTGTGTGCACCATTTACTGGTCACCATATGAAAAGACACCAAGCCAGGGTTACGTGCAGACACCAGGCTGAAGGTTCTGTTTACGCAGCTGCTACGGAGGCTTTTACTTCCACCGTCTTTGCACTAATTCTAAGTTCGCACCTCTTTTAAGACGTGCCACATGTGCCACCTGATCTAGATTAGTGTCAGTGGGAGGGGCCAAGGTGCATTACCCATCACTACCGTCCTACCTGCTACATTCACCCCCCCCTAAATGTCACCGTCCCGGTGACAAGTAAAAAAAATAATGTTACAACCAGGGCCTAAAACCAACACCCTGGGAGCTGACAGTCACGTGAGCTCCCATGTGTTCGTCGGCGAGTGGTTGTTCAGTTGATGTACCCGGGAGGTTGTAGGGGTTTGAATGGTGGCCGGCTGTTGTTCTAGTGGTCCTTCTCGGCAGGTGGTTGCCCTTAGGCGCTGGCATTGGAGCTTCAGCTCTTTGAGTGTGTTCTACAGCCAAATCTGCCCATTCAGACAAGAGGTGTCTAGAGCTACCATTAGTGCGAAATCCTCGTTTTCATCTACACTACTATTTGAGTCTTCCAATAAAAGATCAGACTGATCGAGTTTGGGCTCTGGGTTGGCAGGTGTAGGCAGGGGTGGGCAGGGGTCAACATGGAGAGGGCGCATCTCCTGTCTATGAACGTTCTTTCCTGGACCCTGCTGGTCCCTTGGTCTGATTCTGTACAGGGTGCCAACCTCATCCAAGCAACCGACCACCTCGTACACTACATGGTCCCAGTGATCCTGAATTTTGTGGCGACCAGGTGGGTGACTCCGGCGGTACACCAATGTGCCTGGAGGTAAAATGGGCAAGGGAGCAGCTTGATGTATTGCTTGCTGCTTGGCCGCCGCCTCAAGATGTGTTCGAGCCTGCTGATAAACAGCAGAGAGGTGCTCCCGATGTTTCCGGACCCACTCCTCAGAGGTCATTTCAGATGGGGAGTCAACCGTTCCCAATAGCGAGTCAAGGGGAAGGATAGGCTTCCGCCCAAACATTAGTTAATATGGTGAAAACCCAGTTGACTGATGCTGGACCGTAGCATTGTATGCAAACGACACGTGAGGTAGATAGATAGATAGATAGATAGATAGATAGATAGATAGATAGATAGATAGATAGATAGATAGATAGATAGATAGATAGATAGATAGATAGTTAGATAGATAGATAGATAGATAGATAGATAGATAGATAGATAGATAGATAGATAGATAGATAGATAGATAGATAGATAGATAGATAGATAGATAGATAGATTGATTGATTGATTGATTGATTGATTGATTGATTGATTGATTGATTGATTGATTGATTGATTGATTGATTGATTGATTGATTGATTGATTGATTGATTGATTGATTGATTGATTGATTGATTGATAGATAGATAGATAGATACTTTAATAATCCCAGAGGGAAATTATTTTTGTCACGAACTCCAGATATACATACACAAATAAATAAATAAATAAATATTAAGAATAAAATATAATAAAAAATATAATGTGTATCCATATCCATATATATACATATACATACACACACACACATATACCTATATATATATATATATATATATATATACATAACATAAATACAAATCAATCACTAAAAAAGCACTAAAACCCTCAAAAGCAGCCTCGTTAGAGAGGGTAGGACTTTACCGGGTTAGAAGTGAAACAAACTAGAACGAACAAAAGCAATAAAAGTTAAGAAAGTAAAAAAAAAAAAAAAAAGAAAAAAGATGGGTAGATGGGTTGGCCACCTTTTCTTCTTTTCTGAGGGCAAAGTACGGAGCAAATTGTGAAGCGTACGATTAAATCGCTCACATTGTCCGTTTCCCTCAGGGTGGTATGGACTTGTACGGGACTTGTGAATGCCATATAATTGACACAGCCGCTTAAACAACTCTCCCTCGAATTGACGACCCTGGTCTGAATGAATGCGTTGTGGCACCCCATAGGTATTAAACCACTGTTCAGTAAGAATCCGTGCGATGGTTGTGGCCTTTTGATCTACGGTGGGGTAGGCCTGAGTGAATTTGGAAAATACATCCGTTACAACCAGGAGATTTCCTTTCCCATCGCTAGACTTTTCCAAGGTGGTGAAGTCGATAGCTAGAATTTCTAAAGGCCTGGATGCAAGGAGACTACCCATGAATGTTCTCAACTTCGGTTGCACGGCTTTTGGCTTTTGGCTTTTGGCTCGATGTCTCTGCGCATGAAGGGCCAGTAACAACGTTGACGAATGAGTATGGTGGTCCTTTCTACCCCTTGGTAGCCATGATTATTGTGCAATGCGGTCAAGACTTCCCCATTTAATAGCTGAGGCAGCAGTAGTTGCATCACCTTTTCACTACAACCAGGGACATGACTTTACCTGTGAAGAACACCACCATGTACCTGTATGTTGGCCAAATGACGCACAAGTTCTACCACAGCAGGGGACTCTTTGGCTCGTTCCAATGCGGTGGGGGGTCTACCTCTCTTCCAGTATACCTGAAAGGCGCTCAGCACCGGGTCCTCTGACTGGAGGAGTTGGAGATCAGCCCTAGTCCTTACTGGGGAGGCATCTATGGTCTGGATGTCAAACTGTCCGGGAACATGAGTTGTCAAAACACTTTTGATCTCCGTAGGGACAGAGATTCCCGGTGCTACCACGTCTATGGAGTCTGGGGCGGGCAATGTAGGCAAGCGAGACAATGCATCTGCATTCCTGTTACATGTACCTGGGCGGAACTCAATCTTGAAATCAAAGAGAGCCAGCTGTGCCGCCCAGCGTTGCTCTACAGCACCCAATTTGGCCGTCTGCAGATAACAGAGGGGGTTATTATCAGTCAAAACAATGAACTTTACACCTAGGAGGTAATCTCGAAATTTGTCTGCTACAGCCGACTTAAGGGCCAACAGCTCAAGTTTCATGGCGGAGTAATTGTCCATATTTCTTTCCGTTGGTCGCAACCCCCTGCTCGCGTAGGCTACTGGCCGCCGCTGTCCCTCCCCCTGCTGTTGGGACAAAACAGCACCTAGCCCAAGCCCACTCGCATCTACCTCAAGAACAAAAGGCTTGCTGAAGTCTGCGTAACCCAGAACAGGTGCACTTATCAGCTTCGCTTTGAGCGTCTCAAAAGCCTTTTCACAGCCTCAGTCCCAGTGGTCCCGCAAAGAGGCATTGAAACCGGTTTGTTTCTTCTTTGGGGCTGGCTGTAGCTTTGCTACCAACTTATGCAGAGGAGCTGCATACCTTGCAAACCCCTCAACAAAACGCCGATAGTATGATGCAAACCCAAGGAAAGAACGCAAGTCTGTGACGGTAGCTGGTATTCTCCAGTCTCTTACTGCACTGATTTTGTCAGGATCAGTTGATACACCCGAAGCTGAAATTATATGTCCCAAAAACTTCACCTCCGCCTGAAAGAAATGACACTTGCTCAATTTAAGCTGGAGGCCATGGGAAGTCAACCTATCCAACACAACTTCTAGTCGTTCCAGATGTTGTTGGAATGTTGAGGAAAATACCACAACATCGTCTAGGTACAGAAGAAGGGAGTTGAACCGCTGATCTCCAAAGATCCTTTCCATTAGCCTCTGGAACGTCCCTGGTGCGTTACACAATCCAAATGGCATTCTCTGAAACTTAAAGAGCCCAAATGGGGTGCAAAAAGCTGTTTTTGCCCTGTCCTTTTCCGCCACCGACACCTGATTATAGCCGCTTGCCAGATCTAAAGTGGAGAAAAGACAAGCACCTGAAAGAGCATCCAAGGATTCTTCAATCCGAGGCAATGGAAAGGCATCTTTTCTAGTTTTCACGTTCAACTGTCTATAGGCAACGCATAGACAGATGGATCCATCCTTCTTCTTGACGACGACAATGGGTGAAGAATAGGGACTACAGCTATTCTTTACCACTCCCTGCTCCAACAACTCTTGGATGTGCGTCATCACAACATCATACTGTGAAGGTGGCAGTCTACGGTAGCGTTGTCGCACCGGAGTCTCATCCATTAATGGGATTTCGTGTTCGAGAAGGTCTGTGCAACCCAACTGCCCTTCCCCACAACTAAAAGCTGCACTATACCTTTGAAGTAAAGACTTTGCCTGTTGCTGCTCTGAATCTGTCAAATTAGGCCAGGTGGCATCGGCAAGGCCCGGAACGTGAGAGGTGGTGGCCTCCATGACTCGAATGAAAGCTACTGGCCCTTGGTTGCTATTTTCTTCCTGAAAACAAATGGGCTTGTTAGCAGAACATACCTCGATCATATGCAATTGACCCAACGTGGTGCGTGGTCTTATCCAACGATCTTCCTTACCCACATTGACTACCGGCACATCAACTGTGCCATGCCCAATGCGGAGTAAAGAGCTAGGAATGAGCAAATCTGGGGGTAACTGCCAGTCTCCCTCTCCTGGTTCTATGAACGCTGTGTGAATCAAAGGGCAAAGCCCCTGCCTGCATACAGCTGAAACCAGCTTCATAGAGCCAGCAGGCACAAGAATGGAGGAGCCCGGGGGGGTTGAAACCTTACCCAGGAAACCAGAATTTGACAGGCCTTCAAAGGTTTGACACTCCAGCAGAGCCTGTTTCCAGACTGCAGGCACATCACTAGTGGAAGGAGAGGTAAATAAACTATTGCTCCCTTGACAGAACATTTCACGCAGACAGCAACGAAGAACGTTCATTCCGATCAGCCCTGGGACAGTGTTTTTTTTAACTTTGACCCAGAGGCTGGTGGATCGTGGACGACCAAAATGCCTATGGAGGGAAGCACTCTACCCAGGACTTTTATGTCCAGCTCTAGATAGCCTTGATAGGGGATATCCAACCCATTGGCTGCCCTTAACTGTAGCCATCCACAAGAGCGTAGTTGGGTTTGCCCCTGAACTTGGAAGTGTTCTTTAAAGAAGGATTCTGTGATGGTAGATACCATAGAACCGGTGTCAACAAGGCACGTGATGGGTACTCCTCCCATTTTAACATCAGACACAGGGCATTGCCCTATAAGCATAGATGAGGAGGATAACCTGAGCCTGCTAAGGCCCCATCTAGTGCTTGGCTCCATGCACAGGGGTGCCCAACCTTTTTTGACCCAAGATCTACTTTTCAAGTAGCCAACATCCCGAGATCTAGGGGGGGGGGCTTCAGTGGGGGTTTCATTCCGTCTGCGCACGGCACCTTCTCAACGATAATCAATAATCTTCCTCCCACTCAGGGTGAAAATGGTAGGTCTTAGCTCGTTTCCACTCAGCCATGCCAACGTTTAGGAGTGTGTAACTACTGTTGACGGCTTTCAACTGCTGTTAACAGCGCTAGAGAAAAGATAATAAACAAAATAACAAACAAAAGACAAAACAATTTGGGTTAAAGGGCTACCACTAGCCGGCCTTCCCCCTAGTCTCCCAATTAGCCCACGATACGGGTGGCAGATGTTTATAGCACTCGTAGGTTACATTCAAATAGATACAAGTAGACAAATTCGGTCCTGGGAAAAACAGTGGCTGGTCGAACAGACAACGGCAATCCTCATGTTTGGGCCAGTCTAGATGAACTAGACCTAAAACTCCAGTACCAATGCGTTTACGTGTGGAAAAATAGACAATGACAGGTGAAATGATATTGAGCGGGACATTGACTGTATTATTTAAAGTGATCATACCGTACCTACCATGTAGCTATAGGCCACAACACAAGAAATGGAAGAAAATCCATTTATGCCCATGTACTTTCACCATACATACTATCTAAAAAATAAAAGGGCCTGCAGGAAAATATAAATACAGTACGCAAAAATTAAGTTAGACGGAAAGTCGAAGTTAACACGTTTCTGATTGCGCTTCAGCTTCAGATGCCGTCAAGAGGGGTCTCTGGTCGTAATCAGTCGCAAGTCCGTCCCCGGCCAATCAGCATTCATTAGCAGAATGCTAGCGTGTATGGCCAACAACGGCCCAAACCAAACTGTAAGAAATCGAAAGGACATAAGTACTCATTCATTTGACTTTTGAACTATAATCTATATTGAACTTGCGGAATCTACAATAAAATTTGCGATATTTCAACGACAAGCGGGTGAAAGAGGCATAATTACAGTCTAGCCCCATAGACTCCCATTCAATCTGGACTCGCCCGCGATCACCCCCAGTGGATGTCTCATGGAACTACAACCAAGATCGGTACAATGGGGCGTATAGGAAGTGCCCAGGCTCTTCGTAGACGCAATATCATCCCACTGCAGACGCAAATGGGCGTTCTCGTGTGGTGAGGGTTCCCGTTTACGCAGACTGGAACGCCCCCTTCTTATTCTTTGTCGCCTTTCTCGCTGAACTGTATTAAAATGTGAAAGTATACTACTCCGAAACCATGTAAATAGTGTTGTAAATAAACTTCCAAAGCTTTTCAAATCTTATTTGGAAAATAACTTCACATGGTGTGTCTTTTTACAATTTATTTGTTACCAGCATTCGTAGTGTTGATCAGCAGTGAAATAGTCCGCTATAAGACGTTGACGTCGCTTATGGCGCGTTTCCACTGTAGGGTGCGGAACGGATCGGTTCGCAAAGGTGCGGTACGGGTCGCGTTTCCACCGCCAAAAGTGGGCGTGACCCGGACTTAGCTTTACCCGTTTTGGCCTCGTTTTCAGTACTCCTCCGTTGGGGTACTGAAAACGAGACGAGACGTCTGAAAGGGTCCCGGGAAATTCTAGCTACACACCCCCTCCGTTGATTGGTCGACAGAATCATCACTTCCGGGCGACGTGGGGATAAAAACAAACAAACAGTAGCCTCGAGGTATTATTCTTTACAATTAACATGTCGCGTAAAACGCTTGCTTGGGCGAACAAGGAGGTGGAGACGTTCGTCTGCATTCTTGGGGAGGAAGACGTTGTTTACGATGTTTACGTAGCTGCCGCGGCGATCGACATCCGGCCTACCTTAAAGGGTACTGTCGGCGGTGGAAACGCGACCTCGGAACTGAGCTGGGCTATACCGCCCCCTCCCTACCGCACCTTTGCGAACCGATCCGTTCTGCACCCTTCAGTGGAAACGTGGCATTGGCAACCGAAGACGCTGGGGTTGACAAGTTACCGGACTACTACCCATGCAAGTGAACGGAGCGTTCCACGGCATTGAGAAGACCCGTGTAATGAAGGCCTATAAAATGTCTGTTTATGGCATAGATTTCTCCTCAAATTAGGCCAATAAAGCAATGATAACAAAAACAAAAAAAACACAAACGCTCGATCAAAGATCCGACCCGACAATCAAAAGCCTTGTTGTTTAACATGAATTGGCTAAACAAATGACCACTGTAGCATATTTAAACACAATTCAAATTGTGCAGAGAATTATTTCCATTGGTCATTCTCAGTGGCGGCTGGCGATCAAACATGTTGGTGGGGCACAGTAATAGACAGGGGGTCTGAGGTTCTCCCCTTATAATTTTTTTGGAATTGAATAGATTTGATTTCCTGTATTCTGGTGCATTTTGGGGATGGCCACTACCTATTTACCTGCTTTTCATTCTGATTCAAAGCCTACATCCTGACTTGCAGGGCCTGGACAAGCTTACACTGCATATACAGACCTACTTCATGGCCATTCCACCAGACATTGCTATTTGACCCATTGTTGTTATTCTGATATTGAGACAAATCATGATCACTGTCCTATAGCGTCCATTTTTTGTGAGTCTCAATGTCTACTTCAAATGCAGTTAGAAGGGGTAAAACTGTTGTTTTTTATTGGTCGTCATGAAAAAAAACATAAGGGGTAACACTGTTGTTTTTTATTGGTCTTCATGAAAAAAAACATAAGGGGTAACACTGTCGTTTTTATCCAATGAAACGTAAAGGGTAACACTGTCATTTTTTATCTGTTGTCATGAAAAACCCATAAGGGGTAACACTGTCGAAATGTATCGAATAAAACATAGGGGGTAACACTGTCGTTTTTATCACATGAAACATGAGGGGTGAAACTGTCATTTTTCTTTGGTCGTCGTGAAAAAAAAGATAAGCGGTAACACTGTTGTTTTTTATTGGTCGTCATGAAAAAAAACATAAAGGGTAACACTGTTGTCTTTGTCAAATAAAATATAAGGGGTAACAGTGTCGTTTTTCATTGGTCGTCATGAAAAAAAACAAAAGGGAAATAATAGAAATACACACATACATTTGAATCTCATTTATATCCTCTTTATTGATGATTGATTATTGTGTATTGTCATCGCCTCAGTGGTGCAGTGGAGTGCACTCTGCCTAACCCACTGGAGACCTTGGCTCAATTTCTGAGGAAAACACAATATCTTTCATTTTAAAGGTAACGCTATCATGTCTATTGCACTGCCATATATATTCTCAGACATTATAAAATTAAAAATCTCACTGGGAAGTGGAGAGAGTTGTGAGCTTACCCCCTGGAGACCGGGGTTCAAGTCCAGTTGATGTCCTCTGTTGGAAGTCTCTTATTTCTATTTCATGCGAATTATAAAGTCAAGTATAACCATTGTGATGACTTTATTCGGTGTCTTGATGGTGCATTGATAAGTTCGGAGGTTAACACTCTAAACAGCTCAGGGCCCGTTTCCCGATAACGATGGATCTTCGCTCGTACGATCATTCTCCCGATGGATCTTGCGATCCATCGATAATTTCTTTGTCGCGTTTCCCGAAACTCCTCTTAACGTGAACCCGCATTCGCTGCACTCACGATGTCGTAGGATTGTAACTGTCTACTGACACGGTGCTGAAATGGGCTCCGTAGGAGGGGGAGACGCAGGAATGTCGCAGGAAAATTGTGTTAAAAAGGGTTAAAATATATCCCCATCAAGGACAACAGCAGAGTAGCCTACGAAAAAAATAGACTGCAATTATATGAATGCTATAGCAAGACATTAAAACACAATTGATTAGGCTTAAACCGACATATATCAGTCCTAATCCTGAATGCACTGTGCGTTTCACGGCATTTTCCCCCCTGAAATAATTCCATATGACAAAAAATTAAAAATAGCTTGTGTGACAACTACATTTATCTTAATGGGCTGATTTCTGAAACATGCTTTGCGCAGCAAAGAGAGCCGACTTAATCTGATTCCGCATAAGGGTTTCCTTGATTGATAATTTGATTGGCTATAAAAGCCCCTCCGGAAATAGGGTAAGGTATGTATTGATGAGGAATACAACGAAGCCCACCGTCTGGCCCGGTGCATCGTTGAGCGCACGATCGGGAGGTGGAAGTTGCGCTATATTAGATGCCTTCACAAGTCAGGCGGAGGGCTCCAGTTTTCGCCGGCCAAGTCATGCGCCGTGATATGTGTGACGGCTATGTTGCACAACATTGCAGCTAAGGCTGGGGTGGCATTGCTTGAACCGGAGGACGCTGAGGACGATGACGACGAGGAAGATCGGTGTGAGGACGGCCTCCCTAATAATTACGCGGCTGGTTTTCATGCGCGTCGAAGAGTGATTGAGACTTTTTTTTAACCCCCTCCACCCTCCCACATGTCACTAAACATTCCCGTCAACGTGACCAATCCCCACCATATCCCAGCCTTTTGCCTGCTCCTTTGCTTGTTTTTTATAATTTATTTTATTTCTTTATTTTACATTTTTTATTTTTTTTTTAATTTTATTTAATTTTTTACATTATTTTATGCTACGTTTTATGAGTAGCCTATGTCAGTCTGCACAAATCCCCCCACTTTCTCTCACACATTTTGAGTGCCCTGCCTGCGCAAACATTTTCTGGACTGTCCCGTTTTATTTTGGCCATTTTAACATCTTTATTAATTAATTAATTAATAATCTTTATTAATTACCAAACTAAGAACATAAAGGCGTAATGCGTTTTAATAAAACGCATCCAATAGACGGAATGTCCGATGGTGTCGCCACTGAGGCTATAGCTGACGATGCTCTTAGCGTCCTACGAGTACCTACGAGCACCCCTGGAGTACTCGTTAGCTACGAGCGTTTTCAAGACGTTCGTTCCCCACGATGCTTTCGGGAAACGCGGTGAAAACTCTACGATGCCCTTTCGACGCACTTCACGATCCACTTAGGCTAACGACGCTTTCGGGAAATGGGGCCCAGGTTCGGGTCCCGAAAAAACGTTGACAGGGGTACCACTGTCGTTCTTTATTGGTCAACATGGAAAAAACATAAGGGGTAACACGTCGATATTTATCAAATAAAACATAGGGAGTAATGTCGGAGATTAATCGAGATTTAAAACACTTAGACTAATTCAAGAGAGAGAGAGTGAAATAAAACGAGGGGTCCGGAGCAAGAATTGACAAAAGACTTTATCGTGCAGAAAAACAACAACGATAACAGCCGAGTAGGTCTTAAGAGTCACTGCTCGTCAACAGATTCCAGCCTCTTCTTAAACACACAATAGCACAGTACTCAGCAGTTTCTTGTTTTTTAGGTGTCCACACATAGTCAAACACAAATACTTCTAAACAGATGGTCACCGAGATAGTCCAGGACCCCTGTATATCTAATGTTTTCTACCATTAGATATACAGGCCTAATAATAATCATAGTTTACCATAGAATATAATAATTAATTTCTACCACACATCCCCCCTTTTGTGACTGCTAAGATCACAACAAAAACATAACAGTCGTTTAGGTCAGATTTTGCACTACATTTGATCATCGTTAAAAACCTTTAAGCATGTTCAGGGATCTCAACCTGTATAATTCTCAGGATTTTAAACCTGTTTAAGGCAAAAAGATCTATCAAATGTTTAACTAGAATTCACACATAACATAGTATTTTCAGCATGCATTGAAAATTAGCATTTCAGAATATATGACATAAAAATATGAAACTCAAAAAATGATATTTAAAAAAATAGGTAAAAATAATAAAAATTTAAGATTAAGATTGTCTGCAAGCTTGCACGGATTTGGATAACTCTTATTATCTTTATGTATCGGTTTGCTGTATAAATGTGGGGGGTTTGGGTTGTCCTATTTTATCAATTCTTATGTTCTCATCTGGTCCGTATTCTCTCATATTTAATTTATACTGTCGAGTGTTGGACACCGCACGCGCGGTGATTTATGGGAACGATCGCGTACGACACACACACACCGCTCCGCAGGGGTGTGTTTTTGTGAGTCTGGGTGTCGCACGTACGCTCCCCGGGACCAACCTAGGTCGAGCCCGCTTGTTTCCGTGAATCGTCGGTTTCACGGAGGCGCTCGGTCCGGCTCGGCTCAGTCTTAATCCGGTCCGACCCAGGTCACTCTGTTAAGTCCCTTCACAACAGTTTACTTTAATACGAATTCAGACCCGTCCGTTTAGCGGGACCAAAGTCTCTCGAAACAATAATAGTTAATACGAAATGATGATGTATCTTTTTGCCTTGTCACCCCCTATACACGTCAGTAACAATCAACCAGGTTGGGTTTCTAAGAGCCCAGGTTTTAACGTTGACGCAACTCTCGTGCCTCAGTACACCGCATGACCCCGAGAGTTGCCTTTGTTGAGTTAATCACGCTTGAGACTAAGCTAGTGCTAAAGAAGTTTCCTATTAAAAGTATACAACTTCCTCTCAAGAGGCCCTTGAGGTTGGAAGTACCAACGTCCTCTTGGGTGGAGCCAAGGTTGTGTTTCTAAGTCTAGGTACCAACGTCCTCTCGGGTGGAGCCAAGGTTGGGTTTCTAAGTCTAAACTAAAAAGAAAATAGAGTCTGAACCGAGCGCTACGGTGTCAGAGTCCCTAAGATGAAAATCTATTGCTACGAAGGCCGCTGTTTTTTGGAAGCAGAAGAGCAAGAGCAGGGCGAGAACACACGGCACCACACCAGCAGCAGAAGAACCAAAAAGACCGACTGGGATTTCTCTGCAGATTTCCCTGTTTTACTCTCCTGATAACAAAAGATCTTTTGATAAACGTTCCAGAGTTTCCCTTATTTTGCCCGAGGGGCAACACAAGAAGCTTGAAGTTGTGTTCGTACATCATGGGGTCTAAAGGGACACATGTTCTTTGTATTCCTCCAATGTTTCTCCACAAGGAGACATGTTTAAGCATTCAATTTACTACATAAAAGGGTATATAATGTAACCAGTTAACTCTATGGTAAGACATTTTAAGGCATATCATTTTAACACATAAGAAAATCTAAAGTAAGCAATTTACTTTCACACAAGCAGTTATAAAGAAACCAATTTTCTTTATCCTAAAATATATGTAAGCATTAAAGAAGTTATAAGGTAATCAATTTACCTTATCATAAAATATACGTAAGCATTAAAGACTCACCAATATCACCTTCTCTGGCAAAAACATCCCCCTTTCCACATCCGTCACCAACCTCGGTGTTAAAATGGACCCACAACTTAATTTTGACACCCACATCAAACACCTCTGTAAGACAGCTTTATACCACCTCAGGAACATCGCCAAACTCCGCCAATCACTCACCCTGGCTGATGCAGAGAAGCTCGTCCATGCCTTTGTCTCCTCCAGGTTGGACTACTGCAATGCACTCCTCATTGGGATCCCTGGCAAGAGCATCCAGAGGCTCCAATACATTCAAAACAGTGCTGCCAGGGTCCTGATGAGGGTGCGCAAGCATGACCACATCACCCCCATCCTGAAATCACTGCACTGGCTCCCTGTATCACTCAGAATTGTGTACAAGGTCTCCCTCCTCACCCACCAGTGCCTTCACGGACTTGCCCCCCTCTACCTTCAGGAACTCCTCACCCCCCCGACAAACTCACGTACACTCCGTTCAGGATCCACTCACACCCTCCAAACCCGACATACGAAGCTGTGCACCATGGGTGATCGGGCCTTTTCTGCTGCTGCCCCTAGACTATGGAACGCCCTCCCTGACCACCTGAGGGCTCCACAGACTACAGCTCTTTTTAAACGGAACCTCAAAACCCATCTCTTTAAAAGAGCATTTAGCTAAACTTTCTTTGAGGTTCCCCCTTTTTAATAGTTTTTTGGTATTTTTTTCTCTGAAGCACTTTGAGATTCTTGAATATAAAGTGCATTATAAATACAATTTATTATTATTATTATTAAAGAAGTTATAAGGTAATCAATTTACCTTATCATAAAATATACGTAAGCATTAAAGAAGTTATAAGGTAATCAATTTACCTTATCTTAGGATATATTTGATACACAATAAGTTATAAAGCAATCAATTTACTTTATCATAAGAGATACACAAGAAGTTTATAAAGAAACCAATTTTCTTTATCATAAGAGATACACAAGAAGTTATAAAGAAACCAATTTTCTTTATCATAAGATATGAGATACACAATATATATGGTGACCTTGTTGAAAGCATGGTGTCACAGCATGATTCCGGAGTGATTCTGGAACGGCTAGGTGCATCAATATAGTGAGTCCTATCGGGACACACGTCATCCTCCCATGCACCTATGCCGTATCAGTATATGTGCATATGTGTACTTGTGTATGCGTGAGTGTATGTGTACTAGTGTGTGGGTGTTGTCATTGTGGGGGCCCCAGTTCTCTGTTTATGTGCGCCTAGGCCTGGGGGGTCCAACTTCATCCGAAGTCGGAGCCCAATCCCAGATGGAAGGGGTTTGGGGTTGTTCCAAGTAGATGATGTGTCGTCCATTGTCGCCTTCCAGGATACAGAATCTCTTCCTTGTGGGGAGATGAAAAAACAGCTTCCGGGACAGGTGTACAATGCTCTGGTTAGAATACCTCCTGGTGTTCTCTGGTGAGGAGGCGACGAGAGTGGAGTACGGCATCAGGTGGTCAGCTTCTCTGATGGAGTTGAGAGGCCAGATGTGTTGGTAGACCTCATTTAGCTGGGGCCATCCTCGGGGTCCCAACCGGAGACCGCAAATGTGGTCGAAGGTCCACTCTGGGTCCTTCAACTTGTGGTTGTTTGTTTTGGACCACTTTCCCCCCTGGAACTGGAGCAGCTGGTTCCTGCCTGCTCCTGGATCCCGGGAAACCACCTCAGAGGGAAGATGGGAGCCTTTCCCCCGAGTATGTTGGGAGTATCCTGGTCGTTGAGCAGAGAGGGACCTAGTGTGGCCCCGTACGAGGGCCCCAACGCCCATCAGGGGTGGAGACCGCATTGGAGTTGTGTCTCTTGGTACCGCACGAGTCCTGAAGTTTGGTCCTCCTTGGGCATGAGTGTTAGATGCAGGAGAGAGAAATCCATGGCTGCTCATTTCTCTAGGCTGTCTGAGTCTCGTCTGGTTGTCGCCCCGTCCCCTTGTTAGATCATAATGCTCCCTTCTTGAGTGGGGAGCTTGGGACACCCATCTAGTCTGTGGCCCCTGGGGGTATTCGCGGGACATTGATAGATCATTACTTCTCTGGGTGCTAGCCCTTGGTTAGCTGGGGGATTCCTTTGGCCATAAACGGGAGAAGAAAGTGAAGACAACACCCTGGCTCCCTTGGTTTTACTATCTACTACTATTCTGTCTCCTGGGTCGCATCGATATTTAGTATATGGGTTAGGGTTAGGAAAATGACTGTCATTAGGATAATGACAGTCATTGTCACTAGGCGAGGAGCTTTCAGTCTCTAAGTTAAACGTTACCCTCCTTTCGTCTGAAGGGGCTTCCGTAATTTCCCCGTCTGAATTATCCTGTTCCCCCTGAGGCAATTCTCCATTGTCCCCAGTGAGGTCGCCTATTCCTTGAATAAACGATTCTAGGAAAAAGGGGTCTGAGGTGTCCGCGTCAAGGTCAATTTGAATTGGGCTGTTATGGTGATCTTCCATCACCTGGTCGATTACTTCTTGCATTTCTACCGCTAACGTGCTTCCTATATATCCCACGTCACGTGGGGTGTCATCCGAGATTTTTAAGGGAGTTTTGGATATCTTATTTCGGGTTGGATAGCTTGGTCCACCTAATGTGGGCCATTCTTCGAAAGAATAAGTGATTACAACGTTGGACATGCTTTCTACTATACCAGCCACCTCCGTGTCTGCCGTAGCTCTAGCTGGTCCGCTATTGTTTTCAGTCATTCCTCCTGTCTCTGGTGTGGGGGTTTCCGGAGATCCATCTGGCTGTATGGGCTGGGTTAGGCCAGTGATTAGTTAACAGTTTTTATTAGTATAGGAAAGGGGAAAGGAGTTTTCGGTCAGAGTCTTCTTGACACTGACCCTAGATGTTAGTTACTCTTCACCCGTCCCGCCACATAATTAGCATAACAGATTACAGCCCATGCCGGATCTATTTCAACAACCGTACTTAGTACACAGGCTGTGGTTATTATTGCTACCTGACTAGCTAT
Source organism: Gadus chalcogrammus (assembly GCF_026213295.1). Taxonomy (NCBI): domain Eukaryota; kingdom Metazoa; phylum Chordata; class Actinopteri; order Gadiformes; family Gadidae; genus Gadus; species Gadus chalcogrammus. The sequence continues at coordinate 28,194,490 of NC_079425.1, forward strand.
TTTCTCACATTGTTTCCGTAGGCTGCCTTGGGAGTTTCTATTGAGCTGGTCTAAGTACGTGAGGTAGATAATAACCAGGCTTACAGCCACTCCTAGATTAATGAGTGTCTTGTTCTCCCCTCCTAAATATTCTATAACATGTCCTAGTACGGAGACAACATACATGAGAAAATTCACACAAGTCCATCCCCTTAGCTTGACTGGTAGGTACATTTGATATAGGAATATAATATTGTAGGATGGAATGATTGCTCCAGTATAATAAAAAGCTGCATAGGCCTTAAGTAGGTATAGAAATGCTAATGCTCCTCCCATTAACCTTCCTTCTTTTAAGAGGTGGAAGCAGGCCATGATAGAGTACATAACTATAGCAAACATGTCTCTATAGAATATGGTTCGAAATATTACCTGGGTTAAACCAGTGATCTCGGACTCTCCCGGGGTGCAATTGTTTGCTCCCTCCATGGTGTCGAGGTCATATTGCTTGCCATATTCTATCAGGATTTCCGGGCTGCTCAAGTTTTGCTTCTGTCTGGGCTCGGTGTGGAGTGAAGGTAGAATCTGTAGGACTTGGCTGCAGCTTGATTCTTGTCTCTTGTGAGTCTATATGTGTTGGTCTGTTTGTTAAGATAAAATCATGTGGTATAGGCCGGCCTACTTTACGCATTACTCCCCTCATGCTTCTTTACATGGGACGATTGTTTGCTGCAAAAATTTCTTACAAGTTGCCCAAGGCTTATTTTGATCATATAGCATATGACCCCTAAGTATAAAAGGCCCAGCAAGCCATAACCCCACCATATCAATAGAGTCTTTATTAGGGGCCAGATCCATCCTCCTACGGTGTATATTATGCTTTGTGTAACGTCACCTGCTGTTGTCAGGGCAGCTCCACCAATGTGGAGCTGCAGTGACCCCCAGCAGGTTCATGTGGTTCCTCTTGGGGAACCTTTTGCTCCGTGTACATAGCCGTTAACAACCTCTGGGTCTTGCAGGTTGGCTACATCCTTGCTGTATTTTTTATCTTTCTTCAACCCTGTCCATACAGGGAGAAAACATTTGGTATTACACTTCACACATGTTCCTGGTGTCACATGTGTATCTGTTGAAGTTTAGTTCTCTAAACTCTGAATGTGGCCCTTCGGGCCCTCGGCCCTCATAAAGGGGGTTCTCTGACCACTTGGTGCCGTGTGATCCGCTCGCCCCTGCCATCTGAAAAACAGGGTTAAGGTGTGTCCAAGAGTTATTGTTTCGCGATCCGCTTTTAACTAAAAAAAGTGGAACTAGTTCCCAACATCCTCCCATTAAAGCGGGAGCGAAATTGATAGGCTCCTCCCAGTCCCCCCGGGTTTACAGCAGAGCAACATACAACATGGTGAGGCTGATCGTGAGAGAAGGGGGGGCAAGGCAGATACATCATGTTCGCATATAAAACTTTTTTCCAGATAAATAGATTTTTATGACCGCAAGTCATTTCTACAATTGCTAATTTTATACATCCGACGTCCAAAAATTCACTCCGTAGTATCACCGCAATTTCATTCAATACTCCATTTTTACATTCATTATTAGTATTATCAATCTTCGCTGCTATTTTATTCATACAGGTTTTTTCATTAATACACGGGTATTTGTCAGGGTCTATATCCCTACACCTGTATCCTGGCACTCCCTGCCTCCTTCCTCTCGGTGGGTTATACATTTCGTATTCCCCTTCTCCTTCACTCTCTTCTTCATACCTCTCTTCTTCTAAGAAAGGTGGTTGTGGTCTTTGTCTGCCCGTTGACTTTGATTGTTCCTTGGCGGAATTTTGATTCCGGGTCGGGGGTTCCTCCTTTTGTGCCTTCAGGGATCTGTGGGACCATTCTGGGTGTTTATGAGATGGGAGTGTGTGATTCTCTTCCCTTTGTTGCCGGCGGGGTTCGGGATACCGATAGTCTGGTACCGGGTATAGGTCATGAGTCCTCTGCACCTGACTATGCATGGGGTCTCTTCCACGGTTAGGGTTGATCAGTCCCCTAACTGGGATTGGCCTTACTATTATTGGAGCCGGATTTAAATCTGGGGTGGCCATGTCCATTAGTGTGGGATATAGTACTGGAGCATGGTCCTGTTCCGGGTTAACCCAGAAGGCCGGATGGTGTGGCCCCACCAGTTCCGAACCCTCATGGTTATATGCGGGGGGTCTGTATTGGTCAAAAACCTGGGTCCCCTTGGTTGGTGGGGCCCCCGGTTGTGTTGGTCTTCTTTGTGGCCCGTAGACCAATTCGGCTTGGGGGGTTCCTCTACTCCGGGGGTGGTCGAGAGTTACTCGATCTGTCAATTGTTCCGTCAATTCTTCATACTCTTCTACCGAGTGGGTCACCAAAGTGAAGCGAATGGTGGGGTTTGCCCAGATCAGTCTATGGAAGGCCAAGGTAAACGCATGTGTTTCATATTGGAAACCACCACCTCCAAACACTGGCAGGACAATCCTGATTGGGGGGGTTCTCCCATATCGAGTACCGTCTGTATTCCTAGGTTCATCACTTCCTCTAGCACCGCCTGTTGGTCTTCGACAGTCTGGTGCCCCTGCCTGGGGAGGTAGCAGCAATGCACTATTCCCACCAGTCCATGCTCCTTGTTTGTTTGTAGGTGGGCTGATGGGGTGTGGAATGGTAGCCGGTTATTTAGCCTTTGATCCTGAGTAAATCTATCCGTTAGCGTGGGGAATCTATCCCTCAGTGCTCGAGCGGCACCCGAATCGTGAGCTAGATTTGGATTGGTGGGATTCAACACGTAAACCTTTTCTCCTGGTCCTCGGGGCAGAGGACAGCTCCACAGGTCGCCCTGGTATATGGTCACCTGTCCCTCCTGCCATGGTCCTCTTATGAAGTCTGAGGGCGCCCATGGCCCTGGTACCACGGACCCAGGTCTCTCTATCACCTGGGAGTTTCTTCGAGGAGGGACCGGGGAAAGGGCGTGTGGCGTTAATGCTCTCCTCTGTCTTTCATGTCCAGGTTCTCCCTGAGGCTCTTCATATCCTTCCGAGATCTCCCCGTCCTTCAGGGTATCTACATCGACATCTCGCTCCCCTATCTCAGAGGCAGCCGTTCTGCTCATGTTTTTATTTTTATTTATTTTATTTTTTATATTGAACATTTTTAGGGGGAATTTTTACTTTTAACGCAGGTTACTCCTTTTTTTAACCTAATCTATATTTAGGTGGGATTTTGGTTTCAGCTAAGATAACTTATTTTACTCTCTCCTATTGAAACTTCTAAGTGGACTTTTTATTTATTTAACTCAGGTTGCCTCTTTATTAATGGGATTTTATTTTTAACTAGAACGACCCTTTTATCAAACTTAACTATACTTAATCTTACTTACGCTCCGGGGGTTAACCCGTTTTACCAGGTGGAATATTATTTCTTATCACAAATCAAATTACTCCATGACGAGAAATAACTCCGTTGACAACCTGCTTTATCTAACTAGGGAAGGGGCAACCCTTTTATTACCAGGTGGGAAAAAAGCTCTATTAAGTATAACTCCGTTGACAACCTATATAACTAGGTGGAATATTTCCCTCAACAAATATAACTCCCTCACCAACCTGTTTCAATACTTTAGGGGGCCAACCCTTTTATTACTAGGTGGAATATTATTTCTTATCACAAATGTAATTACTCCATGAAAAAAATAACTCCGTTGCCAACCTTCATTAATAGGGGGAGGGGTAACCTTTTTTACCAGGTCGAAAGTATGCTATATCAGAGAATGACCCCGTTGCCAACCTATATAACTAGGTGGGATATCACCCTCGACAAATATAGCTCCTCTGCCACACCTGCACTATACTATAAGGGGGGGGGAAGAGGGGAAATTTTTTTTTCCTAGGCAGACAAAGCTTTTATCACGAACCAAATTACTCCATGACAAAAGATGACTTTTTTAATACCTTCATAAACCAGTTGAGACCCCCTTGGCCAGGTGGAAATTCAGCTCTATTAGAAATGACTCCGTTGCCAACCTATACAACTAGGTGGAATATCACCCTCAATAAATACAACTTCCTTTAGCAAACCTGCTCTATTTACTATGAAGGGGGGGGGGGAAAGACCCTCTCTACCAGGTGGAAAATTAGCTCTATTAAGAATAACCCCGTTACCCACCTTACGATAAGGTGGAACGTCAACCTCAACAAATAACTTCTTCGCCTACCTGCTTTAATCCACGAAAGGGGGGGGGGGGGGTGGGCGGGGCTAGAAACCCTTTCTAGCAGGTGGAAAATTAACTTATAACTTCCTTTGCCAACCTGCGTTAATCCACGAAAGGGGGGAGGGAAACCAGGGGAAAAACCCTCTTATAACAAGTGGAAATTAGTTCTACGCAAGAATGACTCCTTTAGCGACCTATACAACTAGGTAGGATATCACCCTCAACAAATATAACTCCTTTAGCCACCTGCTCTTCCATTAAGGGGGGGGAAAACCCTTTTTTACCAGGTAGAATAGTATTTCTATGAAGAATAACTCTTGCTAACCCTCGTCAAGGTAGCAAGGCCTCTTAGAAAGAAATTTCTCCTTTAGCAACCTGCTTTAAAATCTTTTAGGTGGCTAGCCTATTGTATCCGTAACGATTATTCAAGTAAGGCTGTCTGGTTTTTCCGGACCAGTCAGGCCTCCTAACATAATATATACGATGGCCTGGCTTTTTAGACCAGTAGGCGCCGTTCTATCCTCGAAGACAAAAACGGTCTGGCTTTTTAGACCAGTAGAACCCGTTCAATTTCGAAGACAGAGACGGCCCTGGCTTTTTAGACCAGTAGGCGCCGTTCTATCTTCGAAGACAAAAACGGTCTGGCTTTTTAGACCAGTAGAACCCGTTCAATTTTGAAGACAGAGACGGCCCTGGCTTTTTAGACCAGTAGGCTCCGATCAATTTTCGAAGACAAAAACGGCCTAGCTTTTTAGACCAGTCGGACCCGTGGAACGCTACTCTTAGCACAATTACCTATCTTATTAGACTATTTTATTTTTAGGTGAGATGGTACCTTTAATAAAATTATTTTATTTATTTTTATTTTATTTTATTTTATTTTATGGGGCTAACTTAATTTATCCTTTAAGTCTATTTAGATAGGGCTGCCTGGTTCTCCTGACCAGTCGGGCCTCTGTTTAATTTTGAAGTCAAAACGGCCTGGTTTTTTAGACCACTCGGACCCGTTTAACTTGAAAATTAAATCGAATAGAAATAAAAGCAAGGTGTAACGTTACTTTTAGCACAAATACTAGAGTTGTTCCGATTCCGATACCAGTATCGGAAATGTCTCCGATACTGCCGAAAATGCTGGTATCGGTATCGGCGAGTACTGGAGTCCAGGCACCTCCGATACCACGTAATTTATTAAAATAGAAAGCTATTTACTGGTTAGCTCCGTTAGCGCTGACACAGTTCTTCTTCGCGGCTCTTAAAACAGTTGCGCTGTGCTGCCATCTGCAGGCTTCTGTTTTAGAGGGGCGAAGAAGAATTGATCACCTGTCAATCAAGGAGCTAGCGTTATCATGTCGGCGGTGTGGCAATATTTCACGCTGGATGCTCCCACCAGCAAGACTGCGACATGCAACGTATGCCGTGAAAAGATTTCCAGGGGTGGCACGAGTGTTGCTAATTTCAACACTAGCAACTTAATAAAACACTTGAAGACGCGTCACGCTAAAGAGCACGACGAGGGGGTGGGACCCACTGACGCTACAGACCTATTAGAGCAGTGCCAGTGGGTGGGACTTCACCAGCAGAAACTAACATCCACAGCGTCTGAAGCTAAGATAACAGAGGCTGTTGATAAAACTGAAGTACATTGGCGGAGGGTACTGGATCTGACATAGAAGATGGCTCAATGCAAAAGTTCACCATTTCGAAAGAAATACAAACGAGGACCGTATTTTCCGTACTATAAGGCACACCGGATTATAAGGCGCACCTTTAATGAATGGCCTATTTTAGAACTGTTTTCATATATAGGGCGCACCGGATTATTAGGCGCATAGCATAGACAAGACCGAGCAGTGAATGGAGCGTTCCCTCTTCGTCATAACTATCAAAAAAAACATCCTTCAAATTCAACGAGCGAACATTATGAAATTAAAATGCACATTTCTCGCTAAAAATGTTTACATAAACGCATTTAATGGCGTAACTATGTTACTATTTCCACCCAGAATAAGGAAAGATGACGGCCGTATGCTTCTGTGCAAGCGTCACTACTCTAGTGACGTCGGTTCAAGCTCCACGCTGATTTGTTCCATTAGTAGATGGAACAAGGAGGTGTCCGATAGGCGGAGATGATCAGCGGGAGTGGCCGCCAGCGAAGCTGTGCATGGTGGGAGTTGTTGTCTTCAATCCACAAGCGCCAAAAAGTCACTTTCTGCCTTTTCTCGGTCAAGACGGCACCAAATTAGAATTTTATTTTATTATTCGACTACATATAGGACCCAATTTCAATACATATTCATGTCTGCACCGGTGAAATGCTCCTTTAAAGATATTGTGGCTACACTTTATTATTTTTTTTAAAATAACTATTATTTAAGTTTTTTTTATACTGTTCTATTTAAAAATAAATGGCTTTAATTTGCCTTATTCATTCATTCATTTACAAAGGGTTTAACCTGACCCAGGCCTTACCACAATGATAATCATATCACAGTCATTTTTGTAACATACTGGTATCGGTACTCGGTATCGGCCGATACCCACAGCATAAGTATCGGAATCGGTATCGGGAGGGAAAAAATGGTATCGGAACATCTCTAAATTCAACACACGGGCCAACGAGTCTTATGTCGGCGCCTACCCTGAGATCTCATATTATGGATATGATTCCATGACTAGCGATCAAAAGACAGATTTCGCTATTTGGTACCGATCTGTACGACACAAAAAATTTGACTTTCAGAAACAGCTGCGTCTCTACTGTGTCAACGACGTGAGGATCCTATACACTGCGTGTAGGATCTACAGGGAAAATTTCATAGAGTGTGCCTCTATAGACCCCTTGTCCTATGCCACTCTGGCTTCGGCGTGCATGGCCACCTTCAAAAAGTCGTTCTTGAAGAAAAACGTCCTGGCACTGACCTATGAGGGTGTCTATCAGAAAAAGCAAAAGTCGTTCTCATGCGCATCCATCCAGTGGCTTGAATATCTATCCCACTCCAATAACATGGAGATTCGGCATGCTCTCAACCATGGAGAGGCTAAATATGGACCATTCTTCCTAGACGGACATGCACCGTCTATAAACACAGCCTATGAATTTGCAGGATGCTTTTATCATGGGTGTGAACAGTGCTACAACGCTGGCCACCAGAACCCTGTCCTCAGGAAGACCTATGGCGAATTGTGGGTGCAGTTTCACCTCAAAGTCAAGGCTCTCAAAAGAGATCATGGTTTAAGAGTCGTGGTCATGTGGGAGTGTGAGTGGCACCGTCTGAAAAAGACCAATGCTGCAGTGCAGGCATTCATGGCTACTCTGAAGATACAACCTAGGATTGATCCTCGCGACTCTCTCTATGGGGGTCGCACCAACGCCATCAAAATGTACCACAAGGCCGAGCCCGGTGAGAAAATACGCTACTATGACTTTACCTCTCTCTACCCCACAGTACAGGCTCGCTGTCCTTATCCTGTAGAGCACCCCCAGATCATTTTCAGGAATTTTGGTCCTTTGGATGGGTATTTCGGCATCATCAAATGCACCGTGTTGCCCCCCAGAGGTCTTTACCATCCTGTGCTCCCCTACAGGTGTCATGGAAAGCTGATGTTCCCCCTCTGTGGTACATGTGCCACTGAGCTCAATCAGACAGACGCGTGTCATCACAGCAACGATGAACGGGCTCTGACAGGCACCTGGGTGACTTTTGAACTACAAAAAGCGGTCGAAATGGGTTACGAGTTAATCCAAATGCATGAGGTGTGGCACTACCCCAAACGGTCAGAGACTCTGTTTAAAGGGTATGTCAAAACGTTTCTCAAGCGTAAACAGGAGGCTTCAGGATACCCCAGCACAGTGGACACTGTGGAGAAACAGCGAGAGTATGTGCAAAACTATCTGGCAAAGGAGGGTATACAGTTGGATCACAACAACATGTGTGTGAACAAGGCCATGCGTAATTGCAACAAGTTGATTCTAAACAGTCTGTGGGGTCGCTTTTCACTACGCCCAGACCTACCCACATGTGAGCTAATTTCTGACCCTGAAAGGTTCACTCAGCTCATGTTTAGCGATAGCTATCACATTAGTCACTTCTGCTTTATCTCTGATGAAGTAGCCCTTGTACAATGGAAACATGTAGATGCACGTCTCGCGAGGGCGCGGGATGTCAACGTGATTGTGGGGGCTGTGACTACCGCCCATGCCAGGCTCATGCTCTACGATCTTCTAGACAAACTACAGGAACGTGTCCTCTACTGCGACACAGACAGCATCATTTTTGTTTCTAAGGAGGGTGATTGGGTACCCCCTTTAGGCCCTTATCTGACGAGATAAATGATGGTGATCTGTATGGTACCGAACAGGAGGATTACATTAGCGAATATGTCTCAACAGGTCCTAAAAGCTATGCATACCACACCCGTCACCACAAGTCTGTCGTCAAATGCAAAGGGGGTGACTTTAAATGCAGCAAATGCTAAAGTGGTCACCCAGCAGACCCTGAAATGTCTATTGGATGATTTTGTCAGCCATCGGCCTCAAACCCTCGACATCACCACCACTGTAGATACCATCCAGCGTGATAAGACTAGGTTTCTGCTTAAAAACGCTACTGTAGTTAAACGGCTTAGGGTGGTTTACAACAAGCGCAGGGTCTTCCCCGACTACACCACGCTTCCTTACGGTTATTAACCATTTTGTTTATTGTTTTTCTCTTTTTCACATGATCCATGTTTTTTCTTCTTCTTCTTTTTACATATCGTTTTCAAATGATCCATGTTTTTATTCATTTTATATTTTTGAGGGGGGTATGCATATTGTGTTAAGAATTGTTTCATGTTCATGTTATTAACTATTTTGTTTTTTATTGTTTTCAAATGATCCATGTTCTCTTCTTTCATCTTTTTTATTTTAATCATTTATTTTTATTTTTTATGCATCATGTATTAATGATGAATGACTGTGCTAATAATCATGTCGGTGCTAATAAAGAATGTTAACTGTCAAATGTTTCACGGTTCTATGGTCACAATACTTCCGTCCATCAGAGGGGATGCACACAGACCGCAGAGATGGCTGTTGTACACACAACGTTCGACCCTAGACTTCAACACCCGTTCAGCATGGTAGTATCGGGACCTTCAAACAGCGGCAAAACCTACTTTGTCAAAACAGTCATTGAAAATATGGATCGGTTATTCTCAGAAAAGATTGAGAATATAGTATATGTTTATTCATGCTGGCAGCCCATATATGATGATTTACTTAAAATAAGGAACATTCACTTTATAGAAGGGATCCCCAAATCTCTATGTGATGATGCAATCTTACCAGTCCATACTAGAAATCTGCTCATTATTGACGACTTGATGAACGATGCATGCAATAATATAGAGGTTCAGTACGTTTTTACCAAATATGTACACCATCGTAATCTCAGTTGTATGTATCTGGTCCAGAATTTATTTATGCAGGGTAAAACCAGCCGTACAATTAGTCTAAATACCAATTACATGGTTTTGTTTAAGAACCCCCGTGACAAATATCAGATTATGTTGATAGCCAAACAGATGTTTCCATGCAAGACAAAATATTTTCTAGAAGCCTTTAACGATGCTACCGACATGCCTTACGGCTATCTACTTGTAGACTTTAAAGCCATGACCCCAGACAACATGAGACTTAGAACAGATATATTGTCAGACCGGCATGTTGTATACACTCAGAGAGCCAAAGTGATTAGCCCAAAAGACCATGTCCTCACGTATAAGTAGAAATCGCGAGCGTCTTAAGCAACTATATAGCGCGCCTCCGGCCCAACGTAAAGTTATCCTCAGGACAGCCAACACCGACTTTATCAACTCTCTGTGTGAAATAGCCTTGAACATTTTACAAGGCAAAATACCTCTGACTCCACGCCAGCATACGAAATTGCGTAGACGAAAGAAGGACCTCAGAATACTCGCCAATAAAAATGTACTAATATCTAGAAAGAAAAGACTAATCAATCAGACTGGTGGATTTCTACTACCCCTGCTGTCTGTGGCCATACCGCTGTTTACAAGCCTGTTCTCAAGAGGAGGGTGATTATAATGGATCATACGCACAAGATGTATCTAGTTCCTCAACATCAACTCGATGCCTTAAAACATACCCCGCCCAGGGATTCTGTTAGACAGACTGCTGAAAATGAGCTGGATAAAGCCATTACGATGGTGTTGAACACTCCCGATACAGACCTATATGAAAAAGCGGCCAGGTACGGAGCTGTCCTGCAGCGTTATCTATCCATGGTAAAGCAAGGGCAGCGCGAGCATGGAGAATTAACTCTGTCGCTTGCTGAGGGGGACCCTGTTCATACGCCTATGGTGGCACAAAATAGTGCTGATGACGATGACGGCACCGGCGATCATATCTATAAGGATATAATGAAACATATACCCGTCAGAAGCAAGAGCAATACCCGACATATCCTGGACTCTTTAAAGAAATCTAAAAATGTTTCATGGTCGGACAAGGGGGAGATCATATTACATGGCGAAACTGTTAAGGGGTCCCATATGTTTGATTTGTTAAAGAATGTTACTGCCCCTTACCATGTTGTCGAATCTGTCAGACCACAGGGTTGGAATGTATTTCTGAAATCTTTAGCCAGTAATAATATCCCCCTATCGGCTATCCCTAATAAACAACTCAGACAAACTGTAGACATGTATAAGCATAGCCCCGGCACTATGGACTCCAATGCGATGGCCTCCACCCCTGGCTCATCCGATAAAAGGAGGAAACGCAAGCAGACCTTGTCATCTATTACTCCCCCTGGAATGCATGTGACCGAGTGGTTGCCATTTTAAATTATGTATCTAAATGTATGTTTTATCCGTAAAAATAAAAGAAGACAGTACTACTAAAATGTAATCAAATTATTGTACTTTTATTATCAATACAGAAAACAATCATAACAACAACAGCACATGCTACATGTTACATCCGCATACACATGACTGCACACACATCATATCATGCTCATTACAGACATTAGGTTGTACACGCTTAACAAAGTCATAAACCTTTTCATCATTACGGGGTAAATTATCCCCATACATTTTCAAAAACTTTTGATAGGATACCCCTTTTTGCATATTAAACAAGAAAAAAACACAATGATTCCCACATGCTGTACTTGACGGATCCTGGACCTGTTGTGTAGAATGTTCAACATCTATACAGTGCTGATCAAGAAAACGCTGTATGGTCTCAGGAAACTCAGAGTATGAGGGCGGATTGCCGTAGGAGTCGAAAAAGTAACCCTTTCTCTCATCAGTAATATAGATGGCTAGCCAATGCGCACCGGCCATATGTGAAGGTTCGGTGTTGACCACCATCATAGCAGGCCTCTGATGAATTTCCCGGGGTAGGTGATTACACGGTAGCGCGCCGAGAAAATATGCCTTGTGTGCCATTTTCTGACACACGGCTGTTAGCTCTATAGTATTCATATCGCACCGCCTTTTTCAGTAATAGTCCAACAGCACCTGTCGTCTATTTGATATTTCTATAACAGAATCATAAACTGCATAGCATATCAAATTGACCGTTGTAGCCAATGCTGCTCTGAACCGTGCTTCTAGCCTCACATTCCCTGTTCTGACTAGCGATACATGTTGTCCACAGCCCTCATCGGCCTCAAGGTTGAAACAAAATAATGCATACCCTCCCCCGAATTCCTTATGATTAATGGCTATTTCTCTATCTTTGAGCTGTCGACCTGTAGCCTGAATGAGCTGGAAATATTCGCGTGTATAGAGACCGTTTCTAAAGTCAGGCTGAAAGGGTTTAGAGGGATATGCCTGACCGTCGCAATATAGGGATAAGAACTCAATGCCGAAATGCTGGAATCGGAAAGGATTCCTGGCATAGCTCCCTGTGAATGCTTCGTTATTCACAAAACCTATAATAACCATCTTGGGTATTTGGCCTAGAAATAGATTATCCTGTGTGCATATACGGCTGCCCGCAGCGATGGATACATTCTTTAGACATACCCTATCAACAGGGTATTTAACGTTAGCTTGGTTTAGCGCACGGGCATGTGCCAGCTTGACACCTGGTGCTACCGATACCTTTTTAATGAAAACATTTGCAGACGCTATAGAGACCCGATATTCCACAGCCCCATCGGACATGAGACAGAAATCATTTTTTGCTCTAATGAATCTCATGCGGAGATCAACTCCGTTAATCAACAGTTTCTCCTGAAAAAACATATCGACGTGTATAGGGGATATCAGCTCCACTATACGACTTCGCCCTGTATATTCACTCCTAGTCGTTAAGCCTAGATTGAGACCTCCAGGAAGAATCTCGTCCATATGTCCATGTGTGTCTTTCTGGAATAGACCACAGCCAAATTGGGTGTCTAATGTTCCGTTTCCATAGTTTAGCAGGCATTCTATTATGCCTCTGTATGGATAGGTGTTTGACGACTGGGTGATAAGCCTATCACCCAGAGTAATATCTACTTGGGAGAATAACGTGCATCCTGGATAGTTAATCAGCCCCACGGGTGCCGCCGGAGCCAGGTCTGTTCCATCAGGATTAGTAATCTTGATCCTCAGATGTAGATACGTGTTGTTGAGATCTATATAGTCTTCGCTACTGGCCGATACAAAGAACTCTATGGGTCCACCATCTGTTAGCGCCGATAGCGGGGGTATTTCAATATATGTACTTTTTTCTATCGATGTCTGCGTCATCGGCAGGGAGAAGAGATCCAGCTCGCTCTTAATGCATTCGTCTGACAAGTTATGTAGCAACGCCATTGTTATTCAACCCTCCTGCTATACTAGATGAATATATCGCTAGCTGCCCCTCTAAAACGACGGGATGCCGCCTTCCTGCTCCTTTTAGGTTTGGATCTCTTTTTGATAGACGCCAATCTTTTATTCTGTTTACGACGTCGTGCCGGTGCACGGGTACGCCCACATCCTATAGGAGGATACTTTGTTGCTCTTCGGGCATATACCCTCATGCCTGCCCCCTGCTGTTTGGGCGTAGATGCAGCATGGGCTATGTTGGTCATAACGTCGCCTATAATATGTTTAGCAGCAGTCTTCAGATGAGGCTTTGCTATGCTAACCCCTCGCCTAAATAACGGAATAGCCATTCTAAAGAGGCTACGGAACATCCCTCCGATGCCAGCTCCATATTGTGTGCTGCTACCCTCATAGCCTGGTAGCCCACTCCCTGCTTGGTTTAAATAATACTGAACATATTTGTTCTCGTCGTAAGGTGGTCTATACCCCCTCATCCCTATAGACGGTACTACGGATTCTACTGTTTTACAGGTCTAAAATGCAGCTTGAGTATCACTTTGCCGTACGTGAATTTTATATTTGTATTCTGGTCAGACTTTAGATCGATTTCAATATCTCCAAGAGGGTCTCGGGCTACGTGTACGTAATGCGGCTTGTCGAACATGTGAATGCAGTGTCTCCTGCTGGTGTCGGTTATATTAATACTCCTTAGCAGGGGGACATAACTATCTCCGACCAGCTGATGGTCAACGATGTCGCTATATATGAACATGTTGTAACACCCGCCGTGAATATCGGTGGGATGGGGCGCGTATGCTGGATACGATTTATGGGCTGATAGTTTGACCCCTGCGTCGAAGCCCAGCATAGCGGCCAGTTTTCCTCTAAAGACGATAGATAGGTGAGCGTCTCCTTCTACATAAACGCGGTTTCTAATACCTTCATGATGTAGTATAACTCTACCGCTAGGATCATATTTGCCCCAGGTCTTGTTGATTTGTAGTAATAACGATCCGATACTCTCATAAAGCCCACCAACTAATAGACATGATGTCCTATGACCCGTTTTACCATCGTGAATGGTCATCGTAGCGTCCTCGGCAGGAAAACTATGCCAGCTGCATGGGTACTGCGCTTCAATTAGGCCTACTTCATAGGGCTGCTTGGTGTGTATAGATTTTGCTAATTTAGTTCTAAAATTCCATATCTTATTTTGTGGGTAGATCCCTGCCGATGCATTACTCGCTAGAGTCACATAGAACCCTCCAGACACCTCCTTATCCATCGTACACTCTGGTTATAATGGAATGTATGTCTCTTGTATGTCTCTTTATGCATCGACTAGTGTCTTTTCAGCTATCCATGAATTGAATGCCTCCGGCCAGCCCAGCCATTTGACATATACCAGATTCTTAGACCCCTCCCTTTTTCTATCTATAATCTTTTCTATTTTATACACCTTGTTTTTAGACACTATAACTTTTTGTAGCTCTTTCTCATAAAATGTTCCATGGACAGGGGCACCTGCATAGTCTTGCAGCTTATAGACTGGAGGACACCTTGCTATGCGCTGCGATATTACAAAATATTCATCCGTAAATGTCTGCTCATAGCCCTTTCGAAATGTAGCTCTGACTTTTGAAATTCTAACCGTGTCACCAACATCGTATCTAAACACCACCATCGGCTCTTGAGTGGTTTTGTATAGCGTATTAAACACTGTTTTCTCATTATCTTTATCAACGTTGACCGGGGTCATTTTTATCGATCTATGATATGAATGGTTATAAGCATGGACCATGTCCTGTAGCTTATCCACATATCGTTTGGAGTTGGCAGCTGTTAAATATCTCCACATGCGGGTTTTCAGAGTCCTGTTGAAGCGTTCCACTATACTGGCCTTGGTCTCGTTAGATGTAGAGAAATGTTTGACGTTGTACCGCTCCATCAAACGCTGAAAGATCTTGTTATAAAATTCTTTGCCGGCGTCGGTCTGCAGTTTATCGGGGGTACGCCCTTCCCCGAGAATATCATCAAAAGCTTTAGCGACGTCGATAGCCCTCTTGGATGGTAACGGACGAACCCATGCATGTTTTGAGAATACATCGATACACGTCAACAGAAAATGCACACCATCATTTTCGGATGCATACTCTGCCATATCCACTAAATCAGCCTGGAACTGTCTATCTATTCCACTAACCAATACTCTATTTCTGCGGAAATGTATCGGTGCAGGTACATGCAGGGTGTAGGGATCCTGCTTCAGCAGCCATTTCTTGATATATTTTAGTGGAGGTACTGCACCCTCACTATGCTCAAGGGCCGTTCTTAGTTTATTGATGCCGCCGTAACCCCCTGGTCCGGAGGGATCATAATAAGTCTTATGCAGCCGTTTATCCATGTCGTATGTCTGCGACAAAAACGAATACTGAAACACTGCTCAGAGTTATCCATCCTTTTATTTAAAATGTCTGTCCGCTCAAAACAAATCTCAGATAAAGTTTACATGAAGTTTTATTTTTCTGCACCATTTTACAAGCCATCATTCTAGCAGTTCTAATACCCTCGGCGTTTGAGGCATTATTGAGCTTCAAGACATCCGATACAAAAGCACATATACACATGACATGGCCGACGGTAAAACAGTCACCATCGGGGAAATGTGTAAATACTTCAGCTAACATTTGATCAGTAGGTTTATCATACAAGAATTTCATGACCAGATCATTCCAACCCTTATACGTACATTTGATATAAGCATTATGTTGGGCATACGTATCATTTTCTATGGCAGCATACATCAAAACGGATAGTCTATCTGATACAATCTTGCTATCCGCATCATAGGCATAAGAAAACAACACCCCCATTATAAACGCCACCCACCACCACCAGGCTTTGGTTTGCCAAATGACAATGTAGGACGCCACATTTGTATGGCTTCATGTATCAGAAGCAGATGTTCATCGGACACTCCTACGGCAGCCAGTGAATCCAGTTTTTCGGTATCATAGGTATTGCCTATTAAATCACATAGAAAAGATTCGACCACGCCATAGATTTTTCCGGGGGACACAGTCAACCCTGTAGTCTTCTTTAAAACAGTTTCTAAAAGTAACAGGAAGGGGTGTCTGTCCAGGATAACACAAATGTCCTGGTAGTGGGATTCGTAGTGATGATGTGACGCTCCCTGCAGGCATGAATGGCGTCGTTGACTTGGACAATCACACTGGCATCCCCAGCAGACCGCTTGCTTCTGATGGCTGATGATGGCTACCACACAGAGCCCCGTGGTAAATCGCAGAACAGCCAGCGATGGAGGGTTTTAAACGGATCTGTGTTGATACAGGCCATCCGTCATCTCTCATAGCTGTGTCCACCTCCAGCTCACTGTCCTCGCCGGTGTGTAGGAAGGTCAGATTCAATCCGGTCAGATAGACGGCATACTCGTGAAGCCAGTGGGGTCCGGGTTGTACAGCCTTTAAATCAGCAGTCTCCATAGCCACACCCCCACCTTCCACATGTTCATCATTGACCTGTGCTGCATAGCGTATCAAAAATATACCATTAGAATATGAAAATAAAAAAACACACACAACACCCACATATTAAAATAATGTATAGTCTATCAAAAACACATTTAAAAAAAAAAAAGGAAAATAAAACACCCTTAATACTACTAGTATGTACACTCCACCTTCGTATACATTGCTGACATTTTCTAATGCTATCATAACCCTAAACATACTCAAACACACCATGTGCCCCCTCATCAAACCCAGACGACTCAAACAGGCACATTCGGCATTCATCAGCAGTTGTGTTCCATGGTTCTTCATCCGTCTTAGCCATAGAATCAATCTCTGCAAAAATTCCACGTAGTGCAGACAGATCAGCCCACTGCATGAAAAAGACATTATCAAAATAAACAGCAGCTTCTAAAACACTGGTGCGTAGAGGAGAGCAACCGATGCAATGCATATCACCGCACTGTGGTAGCTCGTGTGTATCAACGCCACATCTGAAAAAAATGAAATCCTGTGGGCTCTTCGTATGATAGTTTGCCCCCATGCAATGAATCCTCGATTCATGCTGAAAGGCGCATTCCAAACGATGTTGAATCCTCGGTTCATACTGAAAGGTCCAATGGTATACATGGGGTCCCCCATGCCATGTACCCTCGTCACCGTCTAGCATGGGGCATAAATTCTCAAAGAAAAAATTCCACTCGTGAACGTTCATCCGCCACTCTGTAGCACAATCTCTAGCTTTCAAAATAACACAGCCATCGACCCATGATATTACATACTCCAAGCCGTATTCGCCAACGTGGGTGAATGAATCCCCGGCACTCCGGTCCCTCAAGCCTAAAACAGGCCTCGTTCTTTTGAGTGGAGCATTAAGCAGTACCGCATCTCCACAACTATCGACATAGTTAGACACTGGCGTACTAGCGTTGGACATACCATCAGGCATCTGGTTTTCAATGTCCTCATTGCTCGACACAGAGTCGTCCATGGCGGGGGAAGACGATGGCGACGGGGTACTAGGGCCCCTATACACCCAATAAGGACTATCTGATCTATGGGTTTCTTCTGATGAGCAGTCCATGTCGAATGAAAAGAACACTGCAGACAACTTGATGAATGCGGGGAACCCTACAGCAGCCGTCGCCTCCTTTTTAAACTATGTTTATGACCCATCATAAAAACGTAAACAGGAAGAGGTATCTGTGAATAGGGACCCCCCCTTCACCCCACCCCCTCCCAAACCGGACACACACACCCACACCCACACACACACACACACACACACACACACACACACACACACACACACTAATCACACCTCTGTCTATACAGATCCCGCACCCCAGCGACCCCTACAGGTTCACCACTGGCATTACACGGATCATCCCTACACGAAGGGGTTTATGGTTTATGACCCCGTCATAAAACATAAACAGGAAGTACCTCTGTGAATAGGGGTCCCCCCTTCACCCCCACCCCCTCCCCAAACCGGAAGTGAGTTCAGATAGGAATGGATCCCAATAGCACTTTATATAGACTACTTAGGTTAACAGTCTGACAGTTTAGGTTGTCCCGGTCTTCAAGGTGGGATCTTACCCGTCGTTGGCTAACCAGCCTTCCATACTGGCTTAGTGCAGGATGCCATGCCTGGGATACAATCAATCCCCACCCATAAGGTGGTTTTGACCACAAAGTGGAGGGATGGAGACAGAGTCTTCAATCACAATTGCCCATGCAGCCAAGGCAGTGCGTAATGGACACACCAGAGCAGCAACAACAACAACAACAACTAAAATTTGACTCTGTGTGTGCAGGGGGTATATGATGGGGTGAATCTAAAGGTAATTCATCAGAGCTAAAAGTACCATATTATCAAATGTTAATATTCTATAAAAGTGTTGCAGCAGCAGTCATGGCATTTGAAAGGTAAACCCACCACTTCTGAATGTAAATTGAGACCTAGCATGTAGGATCCCTTCCCAGCAGATGTAGCGTTAATCCACCTATTGTCCTTAAAGGGACTCTTACCTTTGTTGCATTTTTACACTTTTTTTGGATAAGGTTAAATTGGTATTAATAAGGTAATAACACTCTAATATGCAAGACAGACCCACCAGGAGTAAAAACAAACATTTATTTTACTCTCATAATATTTAGTGAAAACTTCAACCAATAAAATTCTTCAGACCGAATGACCTTATTGGCCGACAGACCTGTCTGTTTGCTGCATGGATATATAAGGTTTTCCGTCTGCTTCTTGTGGCGCATTCGGGCCCGCGTCATCAAGGCGCGTCCTCAACTAGAGGGTTTGTTTTGATTCCACGGCAGACAGTAGCGAGTAGGGGTGCAACGGATCAAAAAACTCACGGTTCGGATCGTTCCTCGGATCAGAGTCACGGATCGGATCATTTTTCGGATCAGCAAAAAAAAAAAAGAAAAAGCGTTTGTTATTGCTTTAGCCCGGTCTGATTGTGGATGAAGGGGCTGCTTAAATGCCGCGGTGATGAGCGGTTGTTGAGCCGCTTTCGGTTTCACTCCTGTCAGTGAAACACCGGGGTGATGTCGCTGTAAATGCGTGGCCATGCTCGATGTGTTTTTCTTTATGTTAGCAATCGCTATGTCAGCTACGTGTTACGTCTGTGTGGTAACCTAGGCGACCGGTTTGTGTGGCAGCGCGAGTACCGTATTTTCCGGACTATACGTCGCTCCCGAGTATTAGTCGCATCAGTCAAAAAATGCTCCATGACGAGGAAAAAAACATATATACGTCGCATCGGTGTATAAGTCGCATTTATTTTTAAACAAGAACGTTTAGTCTGGAGAGACTGAATAAAATTGCAATAGCAATATAGGCTATATATAAACATAACTTGTTATGTGTTCTCTTCTGTTTTGTCTACGGTCTAGTTTATTTATAATTTATTCGGTGGTGCAGTAGGCTTGCAGCGTTCAGTTGTAGGCCTAATGAATGACAGTGCCATCTGGCGGCCGAAAATTATGTACGCACAATTTTGGCATATAAGTCGCTTCGAAATATAAGTCGCAGGGCAAGCCAAACTACAAAAAAACCGCGACTTATAGTCCGGAAAATACGGTATATGGAAACAGACGTAGCACTGGAGGCAGCAGTTATCGTTACAGTAGTCACCGAAGTCTAGCCTACTTTTATTTTCCATGCCCACTGTTCTTCATGTTGTACGCTGAGGACAATAAATCACAACGAGCCATAGGACTGTTTGCTTATTGAAAAGGGAACTGTTGCAGACTTTTACCCAGAGCGTGTTAAGTAGCTCTGTCCCTGGAACTAGCAGGAATGGTTACGGCTGTGTGTGGACTGAACATGCGCAATTTTTTTTTTTTTCATAAATCAATCCGCGGATCATGCGTGTGCCGAACCGAAATAGATGATCCGAACGGATCACGGATCAATGATGATCCGTTGCACCCCTAGTAGCGAGTAGCGACCGTAGCGACTGACGATGGCAGACCAAAGTGGTCCACGGCGTACTGAAACTGCACCATTCAGTCCGATTAGGGGACTCATCTCGGACTCAGACTCACAGAGTTACCCTCCTCTGGAGCCTCAGGAAGACCTCCAGACTGTTGGCCACCAACTGCACCATTCAGTCCGACAAGGGGACCCGATTCGGCCTCAGAAGCCAAGTGGTCCCGCTCCCCTGGATGATTCTCAGGACCTCCAGACCGTTGGCAACTAACCGCACCACTCAGTCCGATTAGGGGACCCATTTCGGACTCAGACGCGACGTTGTCCCGCTACTCTGGAGCTACTGGAAGACCTCCAGACCGTTGGCACCCAACCGCACCACTCAGTCCGATTACGGGACCCATTTCGGACTCAGACGCGACGTTGTCCCGCTACTCTGGAGCTACAGGAAGACCTCCAGAACGTTGGCACCCAACCGCACCACTCAGTCCGATTACGGGACCCATTTCGGACTCAGACGCGACGTTGTCCCGCTACTCTGGAGCTACAGGAAGACCTCCAGAACGTTGGCACCCAACCGCACCACTCAGTCCGATTACGGGACCCATTTCGGACTCAGACGCGTCTTCTTCAGACTTCTTGTTTACTAGACCCCTGGTA
>NC_079425.1:28215238-28270238 GCF_026213295.1 Gadus chalcogrammus
AAACATATATACGTCGCATCGGTGTATAAGTCGCATTTATTTTTAAACAAGAACGTTTAGTCTGGAGAGACTGAATAAAATTGCAATAGCAATATAGGCTATATATAAACATAACTTGTTATGTGTTCTCTTCTGTTTTGTCTACGGTCTAGTTTATTTATAATTTATTCGGTGGTGCAGTAGGCTTGCAGCGTTCAGTTGTAGGCCTAATGAATGACAGTGCCATCTGGCGGCCGAAAATTATGTACGCACAATTTTGGCATATAAGTCGCTTCGAAATATAAGTCGCAGGGCAAGCCAAACTACAAAAAAACCGCGACTTATAGTCCGGAAAATACGGTATATGGAAACAGACGTAGCACTGGAGGCAGCAGTTATCGTTACAGTAGTCACCGAAGTCTAGCCTACTTTTATTTTCCATGCCCACTGTTCTTCATGTTGTACGCTGAGGACAATAAATCACAACGAGCCATAGGACTGTTTGCTTATTGAAAAGGGAACTGTTGCAGACTTTTACCCAGAGCGTGTTAAGTAGCTCTGTCCCTGGAACTAGCAGGAATGGTTACGGCTGTGTGTGGACTGAACATGCGCAATTTTTTTTTTTTTCATAAATCAATCCGCGGATCATGCGTGTGCCGAACCGAAATAGATGATCCGAACGGATCACGGATCAATGATGATCCGTTGCACCCCTAGTAGCGAGTAGCGACCGTAGCGACTGACGATGGCAGACCAAAGTGGTCCACGGCGTACTGAAACTGCACCATTCAGTCCGATTAGGGGACTCATCTCGGACTCAGACTCACAGAGTTACCCTCCTCTGGAGCCTCAGGAAGACCTCCAGACTGTTGGCCACCAACTGCACCATTCAGTCCGACAAGGGGACCCGATTCGGCCTCAGAAGCCAAGTGGTCCCGCTCCCCTGGATGATTCTCAGGACCTCCAGACCGTTGGCAACTAACCGCACCACTCAGTCCGATTAGGGGACCCATTTCGGACTCAGACGCGACGTTGTCCCGCTACTCTGGAGCTACTGGAAGACCTCCAGACCGTTGGCACCCAACCGCACCACTCAGTCCGATTACGGGACCCATTTCGGACTCAGACGCGACGTTGTCCCGCTACTCTGGAGCTACAGGAAGACCTCCAGAACGTTGGCACCCAACCGCACCACTCAGTCCGATTACGGGACCCATTTCGGACTCAGACGCGACGTTGTCCCGCTACTCTGGAGCTACAGGAAGACCTCCAGAACGTTGGCACCCAACCGCACCACTCAGTCCGATTACGGGACCCATTTCGGACTCAGACGCGTCTTCTTCAGACTTCTTGTTTACTAGACCCCTGGTAGATATTATGAGCCCTGGGAGTCTAAACATAACCCATGGGAGTCTAAACATAACCCATGGGAGTCTAGAACTTTTGTACTGTAGCGACCCTGGGACAGTTAAATAGTTTGTGTGTTATGTGTTACATTATATTTCGTTGTCCGCTATGCCAGTTGTTCTATGTGTATGTATTGTAATGTTCTTCTTGTCAATCAGCGTGGGGGCGAATCATTAGGTCAGCTGGGGGAGGGCCTTGGAAGAACAGGAGGGTGGGGGCCTGCACGCGAGTGAGACCGTGTTGGGGGTTGCCGGGGTAACCGGGGTTTGTTTTGTGTCGGTTTTCTGCCGTTGGTTACAATGTTACGGGTTTCAGTGACCTGGTTTTGGTTCATTAAAACTACCTTCAACTACTAATGACTCGACATCATTATGTCACCGGCGAGGTCGTTACAGTACTAAAAAATAACGCTTAGTTTTGTACGCTTAGGGGGTGGGGCATTGGAGGAAGGCGGGATGATTTGAATGTGCTGTAATTCTCAAATGCAACAAAGGTCAGAGTCCCTTTAACCAAGGAGACGTGAAAAGAAAACAAAAAATCACAATATTAAAACTTGCATTTTCAATATTAGGCGATTTACTTCTGTGTTAACCGTTACTCATAATCATAATTCCCTTTATAATTCCACCCGATTGTCCTACACTCACTATTTAAATTGGGCGATCTAATCTTATTATATTCTACCTGTTGTTTTGTCTGAAGTAGGCTTTTGGTACCCCTTTGTGTATTCCATCACTCTAAGTAGGAGAGCATTCCCCCCTGCCTCTGTGGCCCTAACACACAAACGAGAGCAGGCTCAAACACACACCCTTTTTTATTATATTTTACTTATTTAATTTTAAATGACACTTGTCATTGTGGATAACATGAATTCATAAACTTGAATAATATTTTAACGTACTCATTTAGTCTAATTTTGAAGTATTTGGTTATTATTTCTAGATTGTATGACCACTTTTAATAAATGTCCGTTAGTATCGTAATTCCTTAGGAAATATTTTATTTGTGTTGTTATCTTGGCACCTAGACCTCGTCAGGTCCAAACACCAAAACAACATCCACCTATCCACTGCGGAGTCCAAGGTTTGGGTAAGCTGAGCTCCTCTTTTGAGGAGTGCAACTGTGTTTACCCTGAATTCTTCTAATAAGAATCCCCAGCGCTGGTAGCCCCCTGGACTTCCGTGGACGAGCGGTGTGCATGTTATTGACAACATTAAAAGCTAATTGTTCATTTTATGGAGTCTAGATAATTACCCTTAAAACCTGTGATTACCATGTAGTTCTAATACTTTGATACTGGGCTCTCCATTGATTGCCCTACCCTCTCTCTCTCTCTGTGTCCTTTACATTAAACTCATCACATCCAGAATCCTCTCAATCCTCTCCCTTACCCAACATGCTGTAACCCTCTGAACCAACACAGTGTTTCACCAATTGTTCTGTGTACCAAGATCTATTAATTCAAATCACATGGTACCACGACGCTATGGAGAGTCTCAAAGGTTGTCGCGACACACAGAACCACAGAGTCACCGATCCCAGTGGTGGTTCTCTGATTTTCCTAAAACAGGGGCCATTAAGGGGCCACAGGTTATATCGAAGGACCAAGTAGTACAGTGTACATCCGATCACAAATGTAATCTATTCAGCACAATGCAAATCCATTCTCTCTCTCTCTCTCACTCACTCACTCTGAAAATAAGAATTCTCCGATTGTCATCCTTGGAGCTGTAATAGGTATTGACTGTGTGTGTCCCGAGAAACCTATAGTTTTGGTGAATTTTCCTACCATAAGGAGGTGAGAGGCATATTTTGAACCTACGCAAGTGTAAGTGGCTCCAGTGTCGGCCATCATTGGCGTGCCTCTATCATTAACAAGAACCTGTAGTATTGGTTCCTCATCAGCTTGTTTTGTGATTGCTACAAGCTGACCCTCCCCTTGTGGATTCTCTGGGCACCCCTAGTATCCCTGTCCCATAAAAGGACCTGGCTGGGAGCTACCTCCTTGTTCTTGCCTTCCCTGACAGTTGTTACCCTGTCCTTGCTCTTGCCTTCCCTGACAGTTGTTACCCTGTCCTTGCTGGGGTGGGAAAGGGTTAATTGAACAATTTCTCTTAGTATGTCCTTCCTGGTTACACCCATAACATATTAAAGGACCTATGCGTTGTCCTTTGAATCCTTGTTGTTGATTATTTTTAAACTGACCTTGGGACCCTTTATTCTGATTCTGCTTATTCCCATTTGTTGGGTTGCCAGAATTATGTGTGTGTATCTGAATGACAGGTGGAGTGGGTGACCATTGGCTCTGAGGCTGTTGTACTGGGGGAGAGAATGCCTGTTGAGGAGGTTGGGTTAGTGGTGACCCTTGCTGGACCGCTTGAAATATTGTTTCAACCGGTTCTGAAACAACCGCCTGTTTTTTCTTCTTTGTGAGTTCTTCCAACTGAATCTGAGATAGCTTCCTCAGCACCTCTTTGCTTTGTTCCTGGATTCTTTGTTCATTTTGACGATATTTGTCCACTGCATGAACCAGATGACTACTGAAATCTCTATGAGATTTATCTGTGATCAGTCCAACCACATCATCCAGCTTAGCCCTGATTGAGCTGGGTAGTGTCTCCATCACAGAGTTTCTGAACAAGACCGAAAACACAGGATGGGTTTCAGGATCCACATCCGTTTCCAAGCGCCATCTGTCCACTTGGGCCTGCAGATATGCTGCAGGATTCTCCGTGTCGTTGATAGGGAGGCCTCTCATTTTTTTATGATCAATGTGGGTCGGGAACTCCCTTCTGAGTGCGGTCCACATCGCCACTCTGTAGCGACCAAGCGTAGTCCCATCATCCATCTCGTCCATTATATCCAACCCTCCATTCCTCAGTACAGACTCCATCTTGGCTAACCCCAATACTCTTGCCAACAGAGCTTTCAGGTCCCCCACTGCGATTAGTCTCCCCACTGTAAGTTCCTCAAATGTTCTAATCCATTGTGATCCCCCGTTATATATGTTAGGGAGTCTAGATAAGACCCCCTCCAAGTCCTGTGAACCCCATGGTTGATTTGATAGCAGGCCTGTTGTCCTTTGATTAGAATGGGAAAATTTCCTGGGAGAGTGTCGGGTGCCTTTCTCTCTCTATGTGATCTCCTTGGTTTCCCCTGTGTTTCGAGTGCCAGGGGGCTTTGTAATGCTGTACTACAGCTAGGCTCCTCTGGCCCTTGATCCACACGGGAACTCTCTCCCTGTTTCTTGTTCTGACTTTTTAATTTCCTCCTAGCTTTCCTATTCATGGGCTTCATCAAAATATCTTCGTCCTCACTTTCACTAGATCTAGTTTCAGCATCATCACACTCTCCTCTTGCCTTTCTAATCCCCTCATAACAGTCCATGTGTATGGGTGCGCCCTTCCTTCCCTGTGTGTTACATTGCTTATCCTCCTCATCGAGTGTAACCTCCCCTTTAATCGCTACCATGCCTTTTAACAATGGATACATTTTTGACGGCTTGTATGGTGGTGGCTCAGCCTTTAGAGGTAATGGTTGAGCTTTTTCGTCATTGTTTATTATCTGCCTGGCTACTCGTTGTAATGAACGCCACCTATCTCCTTCCTCTTCGAACAGATCTAGTATTAACTCTTCCCTGGCCTTCTTCTCTAAGGCCTTTTTTCCACTCCTGTTAGCTTTGTGATTCCTTATCACTACCTCCATGTCTCTACACACTATTGGATCGAAGGTCCCTCCCATGGGCCATATTGTGCCTAATTTAGCTGTTCTTTTCTCCCATTTCTCAGAGGTGCTTGTTATCTCTTTTCTGAGCAATGGATTACTTTCGCTCAAAATCTCTACCGCTGTTGGTGCCATTTTAAATTACTATTTATTAATATAATTTATCCGAGTTTATTCTACTAGTTAGTCTAATTGTTTTATTATTTTTAAAGCTACAAATGTGCACTTCCCCCGTGCTTCTCTCTCTCTCTCTCTCTCTCTCTCTCTCTCTCTCTCTCTCTCTCTCTCTCTCTCTCTCTCTCTCTCTCTCTCTCTCTCTCTCTCTATCGATTGGGATCTGCGTCCCAGCTGTTTTTAGATGTACTCTGCTCCTAGGCCCCCACCCTTTCTGGCCACAGGCTAAGAGAACACACCTCTAGATAAAGTTTCGCCCACTTGTTCCAGACAAGTTATTTATTTCTCTGACTGTCTTAATGACAGGATAAACTAAAAACAAAACGGATTGTAAAAGCCTCCAAAAAAGACTGGAACTCACTCACTCGTCTTTTAATGAAAAAAGACTGGAACTCACTCACTCGTCTTTTAATGAAAAAAGACTGGAACTCATTCACTCGTCTTTTAATGAAAAAAGACTGGAACTCGCTCACTCGTCTTTTAATGAAAAAAGACTGGAACTCACTCACTCGTATTTTAATGAAAAAAGACTGGGACTCACTCACTCGTCTTTTAATGAAAAAAGACTGGAACTCACTCACTCGTCTTTTAATGAAAAAAGACTGGGACTCACTCACTCGTCTTTTAAGGAAAAAAGACTGGAACTCACTCACTCGTCAATAAATGCCAAATAAAAAGACTGGAACTCACTCACTCGTCACACTTTGACACTAATTCGTTCCCCCAGATAACAGTCGCAGGACTTTATAGAAGACCCAAAACAATTTCAGCTGGGGCCTCAGAAATCCAACAAGTGCGCACTCATTCGACCTGCGGACCTGCGCTTGCTCTATTGGAACTTTGACACTAATTCGTTCCCGTAGAACACAGCCACAGGACTTTATAGTAGGCCTACTTATCAAAAAGAATACTAACAATTTTGTATCAATTTAGAACCACAAACCGCTTGTTAGTTAACCATAACAACAGAGCGTCTATGGCTGTGCGCGCGCACACTCTATCTCTCGCTGGAGCTCCCCAATCTCTCTTCAATGATTAATTTGATTCGTTGGACTGAAGAGACGCTTTACCTGCAGCAGAGCTTCCAGACGGGACAGGAACAGATCAAACAACCGTATTAATTTGTGGTAAGTCAACTTACCAATAATTTGACGAGCTCTAGGGTTGTGTGATCCGCTCGTGCCCCGTCCGTCAGTCCAGCAGCCGGGCTGTCTCTGTTCCTCAGTTCTGGTCGTGACGCCAAATGTTGTAGCATTAATAATTACAACTTATCTAATTCACTTCAACTAGCTATAAGCAAGAGGAATCGGGGAGTCCAGGTCAAGTATAGATGAAGAGTTTATTGCCACCCGCAAACGAGAGACAACAAAGCCGAATGGTATCCTCGAATACACACTGCCGAATGAATCTCGGACAGCTCCTTATATCCCCAATCCTTTACACAATACAAAGTTGGACTTTCATCAAATATTGATGTGCATAGAATGTTTTTCTGGGTCATACTGTGTGGATGTCAGCATATTCTCATGTCTTCTGGATCCCAATGTGACCTTAGAACATATATTATCCTTATACAAACAGAGATGATGCACACGTGTGAATGTAAGCATTGTCTTCAGAGAGTACATCAAAATGGGAGTAAACTGGACTCTCTTACTGGTGTGACACATCAGATGGGAATGGACTGGACTCACTTACTGGTGTCACACGGCACATAACATCTAGGCTAAAGGTGATCAGCTGTTTTCCACTATTAAAGTATCTATATGATATGTAGGCCTAATAATAATCATAGTTTAACATAAAATGTAAGGTTAATTTCTACCACAATGGTCACCGAGATAGTCCAGGACCCAGGAAGTGGAGTCAGCATGCATTTGTCTCAGTAGCTTCCTGCTCCTGGGGGGTTGCGCCCCAACCCCTGCTCTGACCCAAGACTCCCAGGCCTCGTGACCAGCCCTGGATCAAAATCCAAGACGCTTTGCATGTTTTCTACCATTAGATATACAGGCCTAATAATAATCATAGTTTACCATAGAATATAATCATTAATTTCTACCACAGTAACACTGTTGTTTTTCTTTGGTCGTCATGAAAAAAAACACAAGGGGTAACACTGTCGTTTTTATCAAATTAAACA
This sequence comes from Gadus chalcogrammus, assembly GCF_026213295.1. Lineage (NCBI taxonomy): Eukaryota > Metazoa > Chordata > Actinopteri > Gadiformes > Gadidae > Gadus > Gadus chalcogrammus. The sequence continues at coordinate 28,222,662 of NC_079425.1, forward strand.
TGAGGGGTAACACTGTCGATATTTATCAAATAAAACATAGGGGGTAACACTGTCCTTTTTTATCGGTTGTCATGAAAAAAACATAAGGGATAACACTGTCGATATTTATCCATTAAAACATAGGGGGTAACACTGTCGTTTTTATCAAATGAAACACTAGGGGTGACACTGTCGTTTTTCTTTGGTCGTCATGAAAAAAAAAATAAGGGGTAACACTGTTGTTTTTTATTGGTCGTCATGAAAAAAAACATAAGGGGTAACACTGTTGTTTTTTATTGGTCGTCATGAAAGAAAACATAAGGGGTAACACTGTTGTTTTTTTATTGGTCGTCATGAAAAAAAACATAAGGGGTAATACTGTTGTCTTTGTCAAATAAAATATAAGGGGTAACACTGTCGTTTTTTATTGGTCAACATGGAAAAAACATAAGGGGTAACACGGTCGATATTTATCAAATAAAACATAGGGGGTAACACTGTTGTTTTTCTTTGGTCGTCATGAAAAAAAACACAAGGGGTAACACTGTCGTTTTTATCAAATGAAACATGAGGGGTAACACTGTCGATGTTTATCAAATTCTTTATTCTTTATTTCAAGGATAGCCCCTTGAGATGTATCATCTCATTTTCGAGGGGGTCCTTACAATAATGACAAATAATACACTGAAAGTAAAAAGTAAGTTATAAACATAAATTCAAACACATAAGCACAAGGACAAACACACGCACACTCACACACCCACACACACTCCAACAATGCTCCCCAGAGCTACCCCCCCCCTTCCCACCCCCTACCAGCCAGTATTACACAGAGTACAATCAAATATATTAATATAGATTACATACAATAAATACATTTTCTTGCATGCACAAGTAGAATATACAGTACATATTTGAACCCAGATACACACATGTAAATAGTATAGTGGACAAAAGGAAAGCAGGTATGAGTAGAATGAGTCCTAGAGAGAAAAGGTAAGATAGATCAGAAACAAGAGCAGGATGTTTTATAATGCAAAACTAAAGATGATTTGAAGATATGGAAAGAAGTAATAGACCTAAGTGAGGAGGGAAGGTTGTTCCAATCTGATGGAGCTTTGAATTTGAATGCCCGACGACCAATTTCTGGTAACCCTTCCTTTTACAGTCCCCTAATTACTAGGTATTTACCCGGTACATACATGGTAAATTATAGTGTATTACTGGGTAATTACCACTGGTAATAAAAAGGTAAATACAGAGGTAGTTATCCGGTAAATACATGGTAAATCATAGTGTATTACTGGGTAATTACCACTGGTAATAAGAAGGTAAACAGAGGAATTATCCGGTAAATTATAGTGTATTACTGTGTAATTACCACTGGTAATAAGAAGGTAAATACAGAGGAATTACAGCTGATGTACCAAGTAAAACCTCCACTATTACCCATCAACTCAACTAAGTAGTGTGTAGTTGTAACTGTTTTAGGTTGGTAATAACTCAGATATTGTGTACTTCCTAGGAAATTAGGCAACCAATTCTTAGAAACACCTATTATCCAAGGTTTATGTTGGTAATAGCCCAAATTTAATGATGTACTATCTAGAAATTAGCATAGTACTTTCCAATAAAATACTTTTTCTTAGTTATTATTCGTAGCTACACCCATTTAGAAAGGGTTTATTCGATTTACCACTATGGAATTACTTACCTGGTAACAACCTCTGCAGGAACAGTTTTCCTCTAGTGTTATGGTACATCTTCTTAAATACTGGGTACAAAGCCGTTTGTTTCCATGGTATTACCAGGTTCTTACCATATAATTTATAATAGATACATTCCATTATCCATGCAGTCAACACAAACTTGTACCATGTACGTTCTGCGACGTTACCAAATAAAACACGACAATTTACCCAGTAATTAAGCTGAAACTGTACTGTAAAAGGAAGCCACGTTTGTTTCCATGGTATTACCAGGTTCTTACCATATAATTTGTAATACATTATTCCCTTTTCCATGCAGTCAACACAAACTTGTACCATGTACGTTCTGCGACGTTACCAAGTAAAACACGACAATTTACCCAGTAATTAAGCTGAAACTGTACTGTAAAAGGAAGCCTTGTTTGTTTCCATGATATTACCAGGTTCTTACCATATAATTTGTAATACATTATTCCCTTTTCCATGCAGTCAACACAAACTTGTACCATGTATGTTCTGCTACGTTACCAAGTAAAACACGACAATTTACCCAGTAATTAAGCTGAAACTGTACTGTAAAAGGAAGCCTCGTTTGTTTCCATGGTATTACCAGGTTCTTACCATATAATTTGTAATACATTATTCTCTTTTCCATGCAGTCAACACAAACTTGTACCATGTACGTTCTGCGACGTTACCAAGTAAAACACGACAATTTACCCAGTAAGTAAGCTGAAACTGTACTGTAAAAGGAAGCCTTGTTTGTTTCCATGGTATTACCAGGCTCTTACCATATAAGTTGTAACTGGTTATTCCCTTTTCCATGCAATCAACACAAACCATATATGTTCTGCAACATCGTTCACCAGTAGTTAAGCACTTTAATTGTTGTTATAAAACCCCAAACCACTGTTGATGAAAGACATATTAAAATTAAACAAAATCAAAGGCTTATCTTTCAAACAATGCATATCTCACAAACAGGCACTGAACACTGAAGAAATCTGACAAAAAAAAGAGCCGTCCACATCAACTCAATTTAAATGTTACTGATGGTGTTTTCATAAAACACATGACAGTGTTATGGCAAGTGACCACAAGGAAGACTGCTTCAACCGCTACAATTTGAATAAGTGGTGAATGCCATGCAGCAATCTGCCTATGGGAGCATCTTTGTGGTCATTCGCAAACCAATGAGTCCACTCGATGAATGAGAGATGACTCTTTAGTGTCTTTTCTGTGAGGTATCCCTGCAGTCTCCACATCTGGGATTTGAAGGCTGACCAAGACCTGACCAGGTACCTCCAAATCTCCCCTTCAAGAATCAGAAGACAAGAAAATAAACATTAGGACTGTCAATTAATGAACATTTCTAGAACATGTAGAACTCAAGGATTATTTTGTTTATCAGTTAAGAAAGGATGCTGGAACTCTGGCCATTGTGTTTGGTCATATTGAAAAGAGAAAAAGGCATAGCCATAAATACAGTTAATAGGACGGGAGGGGACAGGCAGTTAGCTCCGGTTAGCCCTTTAGCATCGAGCTAGCGGAGCTTCTGTCATTCAAATAACTCGGCAAGTTGTTTAAAACCTATAACACCCAATTTATTAAAATATCCAGATTTAATCGGGTTCTCTCCCATAAGTACAGTTAATAGGACGGGAAGAGACAGGCTCTGTCAGAGCAAGGTACGTTTTATTACTCTGTTTTCTGGGAATAATTGACGCAAGCAGAAACCAGAAAACAAGCCGTTTTTTCGTTTTTTCGTTTTGACAAGAAAACGAAAATCTAAATTTCAGTTCGTTTATTCGTTTTTTGGTTCTTACTGAGCGAAACGAATATACCACTCAATATCTGGTTTCCGCCGGTGGGCGGGTCCTCTTATTGGCTAGCGTGCTTCATTGCCCTGTGCTCTTCATAATAAAAGTTCTTCCGTTTGATAATGTCGACAAAAATATTACTGTATTATAGACACTAGCAGACACAGAGGACAAGACCACCCACAGTCAAGACTGACACAATAACAATAATAGTATTCATAATCATTTGAAAATGAGAAGTTATGAAGTTATGATGACTTCAGTGCAGTTGATGTTTAGCCACAGTTAATACATGCAGAGCAGACCTGAGATCGCTGGCTGCTGATTTCCTCACAGCCTGAGAGCTATGAGGAATACAAGTGATCACAACACATTTCTGACAGCTGAAAATTGCGCATTTGTTGACCTTTATCCATTTAAAGTAAACAAATATTTTTTTCTTGTTGAAAGATATTTTATATTGTTTTCATATTATTATTTACTGATGGTGTTTACAGAATGCGAGTGCGTGTTATATTGAAAGCAAGGCTGGGTGTGCCTATGAATATAGTGAAAAACATTAAAAAACCTTAAAAAACTGAGTTTTTTAAGGTGCTGTACAAGCAAATCATATTGTCTACTCTGTACAGTGACAGGGAGTGTAAAGTAACCTACTTCATTCAATATCGAATAGGCCTACTGTAGCCAACACTATGTACAAATGGTTTTGCTCATGGCAGTTGTGACAGTCATTTTAACGTGTCAGCAGGCAAGCTTCACTCATTCCAGGATGCATTATGCGTTGTCCTATAGCCAACCCAGTCTCACCAATATGCGTACAGATCGCACGGTTTGACACTTTCAAAATGCTTGCAGTACATACGCCAAATGACCATTTCGCGTGCATATGATACGCAAAACCCAGCATTAACTACTGTGGAGGGCGGATACGTCCATTTCGCGTGCATATGATACGCAAAACCCAGCATTAACTGAATGGGAAATGCAATATTTTAGGACAGATTCACCGTTAAACGTGTTTCTAATAACATTTCTAGCGAGAAATAAACTTTTTACTTGCATAATCTTCAGTCAGTGATTGTGTCTGATCTTTAGTTTTATAGTTATTAGGAAGATTTTATCGGCTCGCTCGCATGTTTCAACAACGTCAGGTTGTTAGGGACGCTGCTTTCGCTAAACTAGCAACTCACGTGTTTCCTGCGTTTGTGTTATTAAACCGTTATTTTATGTAACTTTTAATGATATCATCTTGTTAGAAACACGTATATCTGAGAGCCAACCCAGTCGCAAAAAGCATACGTTGACAGTGTACGTTTTCGTGAACACTGGATTACGTCGCATTTCAACATAAAATAGCGTGTTATACACACACACACACACACACACACACACACACACACTGCTAAATAAATAAATAAATACTAAGGCAGAATAAAGAATAAATTAATTCATTATCATTCAACTTCAACATGTGTTATTACAGTATAGTGGTGGAGGGATGACGTATGTTGGCCAACCCGGAAGTGAGCGTCGCCCTGGGTTCCCTTGACAAAAAGCCAACGGGTTTTTCCATTTGATTTTGGATTATTGCAGAAAAATTAGCATCTTTGAAGCACCTCCTCAAAAACTGAAAATAAATAAAAATAACTGTGCTCCAAAGAAAGAAATGTAAACCAATGCATTCCGAATGGGAGTGTTTCTCCGATTTTTCCATGCTACACAGAACGAAATGTAAACCCAAGCAAATAAAGACTTCATAGTCTCATTTAAATATCATTAATCTCCTGAGGGTGGTATTCTATTTTTTTCAACGGGGCTGCATCCAGTCACTTGACCGTCATGGTTGCTATGGTGGTTGTTATCGACCAGCCCCTCTAATCCTTACATGGCTCTAAAAACCACGCGGCAAATGAGCTGCCGTAAATTGTGTTGTTTTTGTCGTAAACTAGGGTCCGATGGTTAAAAAATAGACAGATATTCCAAGGTATCCTTAAAAGGCAGCTTGGATGTTTTTATTTTCTGCAGTTTAGACTTCTTCTATAACCTATTTTTGAAAGCAAAACACCAAGCTCATTGATTTAACGAGGCAGGGTTATTTGAAACAATTTATTAAATAAATATTTATGAGAGGTCATTCCTTCTGAGTTTTCTTCCTATTTATGTCTAGTGTACAACCCTACTGTCCACAAGCATCACCCCCCCCCTCCCCATATGGATTTGGAGAATTGTTGCCACGTCCCAGTGGTGGAGGTATCATATATATGAAAGAGGGCATTCAATTATACTACAATGATCAATTAGGAGGCCGAAGCCCTAAAGGAAGTGATGCAATAGGTGACTGGGTCGACAACATTTAAGTAAGCTTTACTTTGAGGTCTCTTATATATCAAAGGGTGTCTCAAAGGACGCATACGCTTCAACCTGTGGCTCCAGCCCTACAGGAAATGACTCAGCAAGTGCTCCATCTCGTTGCACCTGCACCCAGCGGCTCGCTTGCAAGATTTTGGCCTGAAATTATTCCCAGACCTACACCGTAGCCATCCAACCTGCATGTCTGAGAATCAGGCCTCTCTTTAATAATGACAAAAATGAATGAGAGAAATACACATTAACTTTTGTCTCATAAGCGGCGTGGTGCCGGCTCCTTTTGACCTTTTGACCCCAGACTTCTGGGGGAATAGCTGAATCAATTCATTAGTCAATCAGAAGCATTTCAATTAGAGCTGTCAAGCGATTAAAATATTTAATCGTGATTAATTGCATTAATGTCATAGTTAACTCACGATTAATCGCGTTTAATCGCAAATTATTTTTCTATGCCAAATATCCCTTGATTTTTTTGTCCCAGAATTCTTCTCCTTTTAATTATCTTATCAGCATGGTGAAGTGCTCGGCTAGCCTTGTGCAAATGATTTTTTATTGATAACAACATTGGCATATACTGATCAAAACAGGACGATACAAAAAAAGAGCCTATAGTGCAATTAAATGACTGCTTTGAACAAATGTCATTTGAACATAGCAGTCAGGCTACTGCTTCTATGTTTTGAGCCAAAGAAAAATAAAAAGAAAAAAAAAAGATTTTTTTTTTTTAAATAAAACAATCGCGTTAATCGCGCAATAATTTTTTTAACGCCGTTAAAATTGGTTTGCGTTAAGGTCTAGGACATGATCTCGGTGTAGCAAGAGGGCGAGCTTGATCTCATTGGACTCAGCTTAACGTGTAGATGCTAAATAACATGTAATTTGTCAAAAATCTCCATCGGGAAGCAAATCTATAGCTGGTCATTATTGATAAAGGCCTCCAAAATCGACAGCTAATTACTACCCCCATGTGTGGCACTGTTGCAATCGCCTCGAAACGTAGATGTCAAAGGACACCTTGTTTGCCCCGTTACGCTACCGGGAAGATATTTTTATACTTCTAATGGATTGATTCATATTTTAAGGTTCTCGGAGTGAGACTTTAAGCGGCTGCAGCAGAAGTGTTGAGACGAAAGATGATATCAAGACATTTATAGAATATTCCCATTCACATTATGATTCTTCGTAAGGAAGGGCCACCCCTTCCTGCCCTCGGGGTCCGACCGGGCCAAGTTTCGGTGCGGGGGTCCCAGTTAGGCCTTAGAATAAGGTATTCAAATGTCAGGGCGGTAGGACCTTCCTATCTCAAAAACATTTTTTTCCACCACATTCTGAACCATTAGGTCTTGCAGGTAACACTTCTGAGGGGCTTTGTCCAAATGACAGTCCATTTGGGGAAACTTTTTTTCTCTAAGGGCTAGAACTCCAAATCTCGGATATGTCGTTCTCAGGGCCCCGGGAAATGTGTGTAAACATTTTAGCATCCCTAGCTATCTTGAAAAGGCCGGAAAAGGGGCGTGACCTCCAACAGTACAGTAAGACAGAGGTTTGTTTCTAGTCCCCATTTTTTGTGGGATGGCCTGTGGCCACGTTTTTGAAGTCTGGGGTCAAAAGGTCAAAAGGAGCCGGCACCACGCAGCTTATGAGATAACAAAAAGTTAATGTGTATTTCTCTAATAACTTTTTTTCATTATTAAAGAGAAGCCTGATTCTCAGATATGCGTGTTGGATGGCTAGGTTGTAGGTCTGGGAAGAACTTCAGGCCAAAATCTTGCAAGCGAGCCGCTGGGTGCAGGTGCAACGAGATGGAGCACTTGCTGAGTCATTTCCTGTACGGCTGGAGCCACAGGTTGAAGCGTATGCGTCCTTTGAGACCCCCTTTGATATATATAAGAGACCTCAAAGTAAAGCTTACTTAAATGTTGTCGACCCAGTCACCTATTGCATCACTTCCTTTAGGGCTTCGGCCTCCTAATTGATCATTGTAGTAATTGAATGCCCTCTTTCATATATATGATACCTCCCCCACTGGGACGTGGCAACAATTCTCCAAATCCATATGGGGAGGGGGGGGGTGATGCTTGTGGACAGTAGGGTTGTACATCTAGTGTACACTAGATGTATTTTCAGTTTTTGAGGAGGTGCTTCAAAGATGCTAATTTTTCTGCAATAATCCAAAATCAAATGGAAAAACCCGTTGGCTTTTTGTCAAGGGAACCCAGGGCGACGCTCACTTCCGGGTTGGCCAACATACGTCATCCCTCCACCACTATACTGTAATAACACATGTTGAAGTTGAATGATAATTAATTAATTTATTCTTTATTCTGCCTTAGTATTTATTTATTTATTTAGCAGTGTGTGTGTGTGTGTGTGTGTGTGTGTGTGTGTGTGTGTGTGTGTGTGTATAACACGCTATTTTATGTTGAAATGCGACGTAATCCAGTGTTCATGAAAACGTACACTGTCAACGTATGCTTTTTGCGACTAGGTTGGCTCTCAGATATACGTGTTTCTAACAAGATGATATCATTAAAAGTTACATAAAGTAACGGTTTAATAACACAAACGCAGGAAACACGTGAGTTGCTAGTTTAGCGAAAGCAGCGTCCCTAACAACCTGACGTTGTTGAAACATGCTATTAGAAACACGTTTAACGGTGAATCGGTCCTAAAATATTGCATTTCCCATTCAGATAATAAAGATTAATAAAGATCATACACATTCACTGACTGAAGATTATTCAAGGGAAAAGTACATTTCTCGCTAGAAATGTCATTAGAAACACGTTTAATGGTGAATCTGTCCTAAAATATTGCATTTCCCATTCAGTTAATGCTGGGTTTTGCGTATCATATGCACGCGAAATGGACGTATCCGCCCTCCACAGTAGTTAATGCTGGGTTTTGCGTATCATATGCACGCGAAATGGTCATTTGGCGTATGTACTGCAAGCATTTTGAAAGTGTCAAACCGTGCGATCTGTACGCATATTGGTGAGACTGGGTTGGCTATAGGACAACGCATAATGCATCCTGGAATGAGTGAAGCTTGCCTGCTGACACGTTAAAATGACTGTCACAACTGCCATGAGCAAAACCATTTGTACATAGTGTAGGCTACAGTAGGCCTATTCGATATTGAATGAAGTAGGTTACTTTACACTCCCTGTCACTGTACAGAGTAGACAATATGATTTGCTTGTACAGCACCTTAAAAAACTCACTGTTTTTTAAGTTTTTTTAATGTTTTTCACTATATTCATAGGCACACCCAGCCTTGCTTTCAATATAACACGCACTCGCATTCTGTAAACACCATCAGTAAATAATAATATGAAAACAATATAAAATATCTTTCAACAAGAAAGAAATATTTGTTTACTTTAAATGGATAAAGGTCAACAAATGCGCAATTTTCAGCTGTCAGAAATGTGTTGTGATCACTTGTATTCCTCATAGCTCTCAGGCTGTGAGGAAATCAGCAGCCAGCGATCTCAGGTCTGCTCTGCATGTATTAATTGTGGCTAAACATCAACTGCACTGAAGTCATCATAACTTCATAACTTCTCATTTTCAAATGATTATGAATACTATTATTGTTATTGTGTCAGTCTTGACTGTGGGTGGTCTTGTCCTCTGTGTCTGCTAGTGTCTATAATACAGTAATATTTTTGTCGACATTATCAAACGGAAGAACTTTTATTATGAAGAGCACAGGGCAATGAAGCCCGCTAGCCAATAAGAGGACCCGCCCACCGGCGGAAACCAGATATTGAGTGGTATATTCGGTTCGCTCAGTAAGAACCAAAAAACGAATAAACGGCTTGTTTTCTGGTTTCTGCTTGCGTCAATTATTCCCAGAAAACAGAGTAATAAAACGTACCTTGCTCCTGTTAGCCCCGGTTAGCGCGATGCTGAAGAGCAGCTCTACCGGAGAATGCCACCTCAACAGATGCAAGTTAGCCTCTGGTTTGATATTCGCCGGATATTCGGTTTACCACCCAATCGGATTCATCAACATAAGTGCAATACATCACGGGCTTAGTATGTTGAGGACGGTTTAGGACACCGTATCGCGAAAAATCACAGACACATGTTGTCGCCATCGATGTCTGCAACAACGTCATTTACGTTCTCTGCCATGGCTGCTACCTGTTTTAGGGACCGTCAACAAGTTACACTCACCGACTGGTGGCAGAGACGTTACCATGGAATTGTTTCTGGAAATAAATCATATAAAATAACATAAAAATCACTAAAAAATACATTTTGTCACCTGATTAGTAGTAGTTGCCAATGGTGGGCTGCTACTTACTGCAGGTAACTTTGCTAATATATTGCATTATTGTTAAATGGGATGCAATTAATAATTTCAAATATAGTTTGGTAGATTTTTGTCGAATATTAAACTATTAACTGCATTATGATTAACTATATTGCAATATATTTGTGTGATTAATTTCCTGAAACAATTCCATGGTAACGTCTCTGCCAACAGTCGGTGACTGTAATTTGTTGACGGTCCCTAAAACAGGTAGCAGCCAGAACGTAAATGACGTTGTTGCACAGACATTGATGGCGACAACATGTGTTTGTGATTTTTCGCGATACGGTGTCCTAAACCGTCCTCAACATACTAAGCCCGTAATGTATTGCACCGAATATCCGGCAGATATCAAACCGGAGGCTAACTTGCACCTGTTGAGGTGGCATGCTCCGGTAGAGCTGCTCTTTAGCATCGCGCTAACCGGGGCTAAGAGAGCCTGTCTCTTCCCGTCCTATTAACTGTACTTATGGGAGAGAGCCCGATTAAATCCGGATATTTTAATAAATTGGGTGTTATAGGTTTTAAACAACATGTCCGAGTTATTTGAATGACAGAAGCTCCGCTAGCTCGATGCTAAAGGGCTAACCGGAGCTAACAGCCTGTCCCCTCCCGTCCTATTAACTGTATTTATGGCTATGCCTTTTTCTCTTTTCAATATGACCAAACACAATGGCCAGAGGACCAGCATCCTTTCTTAACTGATAAACAAAATAATCTTTGAGTTCTACATGTTCTAGAAATGTTCATTAATTGACAGTCCTAATGTTTATTTTCTTTTCTTCTGATTCTTGAAGGGGAGATTTGGAGGTACCTGGTCAGGTCTTGGTCAGCCTTCAAATCCCAGATGTGGAGAATGCAGGGATACCTCACAGAGAAGACACTAAAGAGTCATCTCATTCATCGAGTGGACTCATTGGTTTGCGAATGACCACAAAGATGCTCCCATAGGCAGATTGCTGCATGGCATTCACCACTTATTCAAATTGTAGAGGTTGAAGCAGTCTTCCTTGTGGTCACTTGCCATAACACTGTCATGTGTTTTATGAAAACACCATCAGTAACATTTAAATTGAGTTGATGTGGACGGCTCTTTTTTTTGTCTGATTTCTTCAGTGTTCAGTGCCTGTTTGTGAGATATGCATTGTTTGACAGATAAGCCTTTGATTTTGTTTAATTTTAATATGTCTTTCATCAACAGTGGTTTGGGGTTTTATAACAACAATTAAAGTGCTTAACTACTGGTGAACGATGTTGCAGAACATATATGGTTTGTGTTGATTGCATGGAAAAGGGAATAACCAGTTACTACTTATATGGTAAGAGCCTGGTAATACCATGGAAACAAACAAGGCTTCCTTTTACAGTACAGTTTCAGCTTACTTACTGGGTAAATTGTCGTGTTTTACTTGGTAACGTCGCAGAACGTACATGGTACAAGTTTGTGTTGACTGCATGGAAAAGGGAATAATGTATTACAAATGATATGGTAAGAACCTGGTAATACCATGGAAACAAACGAGGCTTCCTTTTACAGTACAGTTTCAGCTTAATTACTGGGTAAATTGTCGTGTTTTACTTGGTAATGTCGCAGAACGTACATGGTACAAGTTTGTGTTGACTGCATGGAAAAGGGAATAATGTATTACAAATTATATGGTAAGAACCTGGTAATACCATGGAAAAAAAACGAGGCTTCCTTTTACAGTACAGTTTCAGCTTAATTACTGGGTAAATTGTCGTGTTTTACTTGGTAACGTCGCAGAACGTACATGGGACAAGTTTGTGTTGACTGCATGGAAAAGGGAATAATGTATTACAAATTATATGGTAAGAACCTGGTAATACCATGGAAACAAACAAGGCTTCCTTTTACAGTACAGTTTCAGCTTAATTACTGGGTAAATTGTCGTGTTTTACTTGGTAACGTCGCAGAACGTACATGGTACAAGTTTGTGTTGACTGCATGGAATAGGGAATAATGTTTTACAAATTATATGGTAAGAACCTGGTAATACCATGGAAACAAACAAGGCTTCCTTTTACAGTACAGTTTCAGCTTAATTACTGGGTAAATTGTCGTGTTTTACTTGGTAACGTCGCAGAACGTACATGGTACAAGTTTGTGTTGACTGCATGGAAAAGGGAATAATGTATTACAAATTATATGGTAAGAACCTGGTAATACCATGGAAACAAACAAGGCTTCCTTTTACAGTACAGTTTCAGCTTAATTACTGGGTAAATTGTCGTGTTTTACTTGGTAACGTTGCAGAACGTACATGGTACAAGTTTGTGTTGACTGCATGGATAATGGAATGTATCTATTATAAATTATATGTTAAAGGTTGGGTACGCGATTTGCGAAACGCCAGCAGATTTTGAAAATACACAACTCAAATGGTCCTACCCCCTCTCCTTCAACGCTGACTCTGACTCCACCCATTCCAAGTACCTGGACGCGCAATCATGCACGAGCGCGAACAGAGATGCGCGAGAGCGAGCCAGGCTAGCGTAGGTTTTCGTTTAACAACATGGCACTACATTCAGCTGTAAATTGCACCCAGTACCGCGGGAAGTAGGGGTTTTGGGGGTGCTGCAACACCCCCTGTCCGAGGCCCTGTCTTATCACAGAAAACGATCATTTCTAAAAACTCCGGCCAAAGTGGAGATTTCTGAAAACGCCGGTTATGTGTTGTCGTATCAACGGGGAGAAACGGGATTTTAGGTTCTGAAGCGTCACATTATGCACCAGGAAATGCTTGACGTCATGTGAGCGTCCGCTGTACCGTATTGGTCCGAATATAAACACAAACCCCATTGTAATACGACCTATATTTGGAAAAAAGATTTGAAGACCAGATCTTGATTTCATGAATAAATAAATTGTATTAATTGAAATAATATACGAAAATAAAAAGGCATAGAATAAAACACTGCATTGCCACTAAACAGTAGTGCAAATAGGCCGTACTGATGTGTACACCAAAGACTTCCTGACACTCTTCTGCCCCGCTGTGTTCGCTGCCTCTGGCTGTGGTCGCTCCGAACTGTTTCGGCCCGTGGCAAAGCGAGTCATCCTCGCTGCTGTCCAAGGCATGTTGAGACGCAGCATTTATTTAATGCTCATATGTCCTAGTGCTGAAAAAAGGTTATATGAAAAAGTGTGAGGGTAGCGGTGGTGCGCTAAACTTGTTCTGTGAGCAGCTGGATGTGAACCATGGTGTGAAGGAAGTGAACACAACGATCGATTTTCAACTGTGCGCGCATGCACTGGTGTAATTGAGCTGCGCTGCTATATATCTTTTTTTTATCAATGTGACGAGTTGCGAGTCTAGTGCAGGCCGGGGGTTTTTTCCCAGCACCCCCTGCTGAGAATACGTTCTCGCGGCTATGGTTGCACCAGATGTTATAAACATTAAACGGTCACATAAATCATTACTATTTTTAGAAAATGTATGTTTGTTTCATATAATTGTATTGGAAGTCCTGGTTTTCACTAGGGTTGCCGCGGTGTGGACATTTTCACACCGAGTAATACACTCGTCTCAACACCGGTATTACCGAGTATAAACGGTATAAACTTTGAAACTAGGTCAACCGCCACACAAGCATCGGTTTTTAGACCCTTCTCGTCCTTCAGTTGCCGCAAACGTTCAAAAGCAGCGCCTAGGATTATTCTTGATTTCAGTTTTTCTCTTTCAGCGTTTTTATTATCAATTACTCTCTGAAAAAGAGTTTTCCTTCTCTTTGCTGGTGGTGGTGGTGGTGGTGGTGGGGATGGTGGCGTCTTGTCTGCCATGGAAATTATCTTCTACTGCTAGGTCCAAATGTGGATTAACTAGTTCCAGTAGATACCGCAGGATAACAACAAACAGGAGCTTGCTCTGGGTCACGAGCTCTGGGTCACGAGTACTGCACGAAGGGGTCGCGCGCGGGGGAGGGGGGGAGGGGGAGTGCAGTACGACCGTTTGATTGACGTACTTACTGTCCAATGAAACTCGGTGGCAATGGAAATGATTGGCTGGAGTTTTTCGAGCCCTGCCCGTTCCACAGATGATTGACAAGTTTAATTTTCATGTCAGTACTTCTAACTCAGTGGCTGTAAGCGGGTTATGATAAGGATTTCAAGTAATTTTGCAAAAATGGCCAAAAAAGCGAATCACCTACACAACCTTTAAGAACCTGGTAATACCATGGAAACAAACGGCTTTGTACCCAGTATTTAAGAAGATGTACCATAACACTAGAGGAAAACTGTTCCTGCAGAGGTTGTTACCAGGTAAGTAATTCCATAGTGGTAAATCGAATAAACCCTTTCTAAATGGGTGTAGCTACGAATAATAACTAAGGAAAAGTATTTTATTGGAAAGTACTATGCTAATTTCTAGATTGTACATCATTAAACTTCGGCTGTTAAGAACATAAACCTTGGATAATAAGTGTTTCTAAGAATTGGTTGCCTAATTTCCTAGGAAGTACACAATATCGGAGTTATTACCAACCTAAAACAGTTACAACTACACGCTACTTAGTTGAGTTGATGGGTAATAGTGGAGGTTTTACTTAGTACTTCAGCTGTAATTCCTCTGTATTTACCTTCTTATTACCAGTGGTAATTACGCAGTAATACACTATAATTTACTGGATAATTCCTCTGTATTTACCTTCTTATTACCAGTGGTAATTACCCAGTAATACACTATGATTTACCATGTATTTGCCGGGTAACTACCTCTGTATTTACCTTCTTATTACCAGTGGTAATTACCCAGTAATACACTATGATTTACCATGTATGTACCGGGTAAATACCTAGTAATTAGGGGACTGTAAAAGGAAGGGTTACCCAATTTCTTTCCTGATTCTAGGTTTAACTAGAAACAGGTGGTCCGTGTGCCGTAGGCTGTATTGAGAAGTTAAAGGGATTAAGAGTTGTTTCAAATATGAAGGGAAATTGAGATGGATGCATTTGAATGTAAGTATTGACCAATGGAATTGCCTTCTGGAATTAGGGGCAAGCCAGTTCAGGGACTCATACATGAGGCAGTGATGGGTTATATAAGGACACCTGAGTACAAATCTACAAAGACTATTATATGACACATTAAGAGGACGGAGATTTGTTTCAAAAGTGTTACCATAGATAACATCAGCATAGTCCAATATTGGGAGTATTAATTACATTATAAGTCTTTTCCGGACTTCTTGTGAGAAGCACTCAACAGAACGATAAAGAGATTTCAGACAACCAAAGATTTTCTTGGTGATTGCATTAATATGGGGTTTAAAGGATAGCTGAGAATCAAGCCAGAGGCCTAGATATTTAAATTCTTCAATTTTTTCTATTGTTGTTCCATCAAGAAGACTAATAGACCAGTTACTTGACAACAAAGGATCAGGTTGAGTACAAAACAACATACTATATGATTTTTTCTTATTCAAGAGAAGATTATTTGAAGAGAACCATATTTGAACCAAATTAAAATCAGATTGTAGAGAGTGTTGAATTTGTAAGATATCAGAGCTGGATGAGTATAATACAGTGTCATCTGCATATAAAGGAATTTGAGAGTCCAAACAGATTTGAGGAAGATCATTAATAAAGATCGAGAACAAAAGAGGACCTAAGGATGAGCCTTGTGGAACACCTTTATCATTGATCTTAAATTCTGATAGACTTCCCTGAAAGGAGACACACTGACTTCTAAAATGAAAAAAATGGTTAAAAAATAATAGAGAGTTAGTAGAAAGACCAATAGCATACAATTTATCTAAGAGAAGATAATGATCGATCATATCAAATGCTTTTGAAAGGTCAATAAATATAGCACCTGTAGGCATCTTGCTGTCAGCTGCTGACAATATGTCATTTGTAAATTTTAGAAGAGCAGTGGTGGTTGAGTAATTAGGTCGAAAACCTGATTGGTGTGGAGATAATAAGTTATTGTCTGCAAGGTATTTAGATAATTGATTAAATATTAGTTTTTTAAATATATTTTTGCTATAGGTACTGTTGATAATTGAGATTGGTCTATAATTGTTGGTGTCTGAGGTGTCACCTCCTTTATGAAGAGGGGTTACTCTAGCGCTTTTCCATGATGACGGTGTTTCACAAGTTGCGAAAGATAAATTAAATAAATCAGCCAGTGGAAATGACAAAACTTGAGAGGCAAGTTTAAAGAACTTAATTTCCAGACCATCTGGACCAGCACTGCATCCAGAGCTTAGGCTATCAATAACCCGCTGAACATCAATTGGAAATATAGTTTTAAAGCAAAAAGAGCTGCCGCACCTATTCGGATTCGAGGTAAGACCAGAGTAACCAGATAAAGAGCTACCAATTGTAGCGAAGTGCTGGCTAAATGCCTCTGCAATTAATAAAGGTTCACTCACAGTTTGATTATTTAGTCTAATATGCGTTGTAGGGCTTTTTGTGGATTTATTTGGTTATACTATTGATTCTCTTCCAAAATTTCTTTGGGTTCTTAAAATCAGTTGATAAGCAGTCTTTATAGTAATTTCCTTTAGCATTTCGTGTGTTGGTTTTACATTTATTCCTTTGCTCCTTATAAGCATTCCAGTCAGCAGCATCATTTGTTTTACGGTATTTTTTCCAGGCCTTGTCTCTTTGTTTGAATAAGTGTATGAGATCTCCCTTGATCCAAGGTAGATGTCGACCCTTGACCATAATTGATTTCAAAGGAGCATGCTTGTTGATTATCTCGACAAACTCAGTATAAAATAAATTCCAAGCATCTTCAACAGATGGGATTAATTTGAATCTCTCCCAATTTATATTTAGTATATCCTGAGTGAAGTGTTCAGGGTTAATTTTATTAAATTGTCTTACTTTAATCATTTTAGGAGGAAGATGAGGCACTTTGATTTTCCAAATACAAAAAATCATAGAGTGGTCACTAAAAGAGGCAGGTAAGACCCCAGATTGTACAATTCTGCCAGGATGGGAAACTAAAATCCAATCAAGCAAAGAAGAAGAACTGGGACCGACTCTAGTGGGTTCAGTTATGAGTTGAGTTAGATTTATGCTGTTAAAGAGGTTCCGATCTTTTTGAGAGGAGCGATCCAGCCAATTAGAATTGAAGTCACCTAATATGATTTTTTCACTGGTGCAGTCTAAAGAATTAATGGTAGACAGGATACAGTCAGTAGTGTCTGCTGGGGCAGATGGAGGTTTATAAATATTTCCAATGATTAGTCGTTTATTTTCATGAAAAATGATTTTGACGAAAAGGCATTCAAAATGCTGGGGATTCTCATTTGGAAGAACAAGTTCTGCAATCAAATTTGAGGATACATATGTTAAGAGGCCCCCACCTCTTGAGCCTCTATCGTTCCTAAATAGAACATAATTATCAAGTTTGACTTCATCATCAGAAATATTGCTGTTTAACCAAGTTTCAGACAAAGTTATTACATGGGGTTTATTATAGGTAAGCCAGGCTCTCGGTAAATCAATTTTAGGTGGCAAGCTCCTAATGTTCAAATGAATAACATGCAGCCCTTTAGCACAATTCATTAATCCAAAATAACTGAGTAAGTATGCAAATGATATGGAAAAATAAATGCACACAGAGCATCATCGCAGGTTGTGGATTGTAGCAGGCAGGGGCAGGTGGTGAGAGAGGCAGAAGGAGAGCAACACAAACACACACACACACACACACACACACACACACACACACACACACACACACACACACACACACACACACACACACACACACACACACACACACACACACACACACACACACACACACACACACACAGGGCCGGCGCTGGCCGTTTCGGAGCCCTAGGCGCCTCGAAATCAACTTGCGCCCTGGACAGGTCTTGCGAGCGGGGGGGGGGGGGGGGGGGGGGGGGGGAAGAGTTAATGGAGGAGAGTGCACAGAGGAAATTCTCAGCTTCACCGGGAGTATGAAAGAAATGTCTCTTACCAACATGGGTCATTCTCAGCGTGCAGGGAAAGAGCAGGCCATATTTGATTTCCCTATCACGGAGCTTTTTCTTCACTGCATCAAACTCTCGGCGTCTCTGGACTACACCAGCAGAGAATTCCGGGTAGATAAAGATTCGAACATCCTTCAAAGAGCCCCCTTGGTTCACAGCCCTCGCTTTGTACTGAAGGGGGTCCCTCTTGTCCCTGGCCAGTTTCATTATCTTCAGCTTGTCTTGAAAGCACTGGAACTTTACCAAGATCGGCCTTGGACCCTTGGCTTTGACGTTGTCCAGGATACCAGTGCGATGACAGCACTCTATCACAGGAGGAACGGAGAAATTTGCTTCACCTAGAAGTTTTGGAATCAGATGACTTATGAAGCCGAGGACATCCCCGGCCTCGGCCCTCTCGGGTATGCCGACGAATCGTAGATTGGAGCGTCTGCTTCGGTTCTCGGCGTCTTCAGTCCATGATTTAAGGTCGGTGTTTTCCTTTTCGAGCACCTTTACACGTTTGACCAGTTCTGTTATGTCATCTTCGTTTGAGCTTACTCTTTGCTGAATCTCATTGACCTGATTTCCGAGCATATGCAGGGAGTCATCTATTTTCTTCAGACTGGATCCAAGTGAATCTATTTTTGCGTCAATGTGTGAAATCATGTCGAGCTTCATTTGCTGCATCATATATCACAAATACTTTGGAGAGTAATTGGTTCACCCATTGTGAGGCCAGCAGCGTTTCCACTCGCACAAGGAGGGTGAAGTCTTAAAACTCGTGGGTTTGGTGCTAAAGGCTGCTTTAGTTTTTCGTTTCACCACAGGTAGTTCATTAGCACCAGAGACTTTTTTCGGGTAATCGTAGATATCACAACATCCTTAGTAGACAAATAGTTTAGCCAGTAGACTGGAGCTCACAACACTCACTCACTCACGGCGGCCATTGCGACACACACATCTATAAAAATAAAACATAGGGGGTAACACTGTCCTTTTTTATCGGTAGTCATGAAAAAAACATAAGGGATAACACTGTCGATATTTATCCATTAAAACATAGGGGGTGACACTGTTGTTTTTTATTGGTCGTCATGAAAGAAAACATAAGGGGTAATACTGTTGTCTTTGTCAAATAAAATATAAGGGGTAACACTGTCGTTTTTTATTGGTCAACATGGAAAAAACATGAGGGGTAATAGTCGTTTTTTATCGGCCGTCATGAAATAAACATAAGGGGTAACACTGTCGATATTCATCAAATAAAACATAGGGGGTAACACTGTTGTTTTTCTTTGGTCGTCATGAAGAAAAACAAAAGGGGTAACACTGTAGTTTTGTATTTGTTGTCATGAAAAAAAAACATAAGGGGTAAAACTTGTTTTTTATTGGTCGTCATGAAAAAAAACATAAGGTTTAACGCTGTTGTTTTTGATTGGTCGTCATGAAAAAAAACATAAAGTGTAACACTGTTGTTTTTTATTGGTCTTCATGAAAAAAAACATAAGGGGTAACACTGTCGTTTTTATCAAATGAAACGTAAAGGGTAACACTGTCATTTTTTATCTGTTGTCATGAAAAACCCATAAGGGGTAACACTGTCGAAATGTATCGAATAAAACATAGGGGGTAAAACTGTCGTTTTTATCACATGAAACATGAGGGGTGAAACTGTCGTTTTTCTTTGGTCGTCGTGAAAAAAAAGATAAGCGGTAACACTGTTGTTTTTTATTGGTCGTCATGAAAAAAAGCATAAGGGGTAACACTGTCGTTTTTTATTGCTCGTCATGAAAAAAAACATATTTGAAAAAAATAAAAAAATTGCCCTGTCAAATAAAATATTAGAGGTAACACTGTTGTTTTTCATCAGTCATCACGGGAAAATAACATCAGTGGTAACACTGTTGTTTTTATCAAATGAAACGTAAAGGGTAACACTCTCGTTTTTTATCTGTCATCATGAAGAACCTATAAGGGGTAACACTGTCGAAATGTATCGAATAAAACATAGGGGGTAACACTGTCGTTTTTTATCGAATGAAACATGAGGGTTGACACTGTTGTTTTTTATTGGTCGTCAAGAAAAAAAACGTAAGGGGTAACTGTCGTTTTTTATCGGCCGTCATGAAATAAACATAAGGGGTAAAACTGTTGTTTTTTATTGGTCGTCATGAAAAAAAACATGAGGGAAATAATAGAAATACACACATACATTTTAATGTCATGTATATCCTCTTTATTGATGATTTTCTATTGGTCGTCATGAAAAAAAAATTGTCCTTGTCAAATAAAATATAAGGGGTAACACTGTTGTTTTTCATCAGTCATCATGGGAAAATAACATCAGGGGTATCACTGTCGTTTTTATCAAATGAAACGTGAAGGGTAACACTGTCGTTTTTTATCTGTTGTCATGAAAAACCCAGAAGGGGTAACACTGTCGAAATGTATCGAATCAAACATAGGGGGTAACACTGTCGTTTTTATCAAATGGAACATGAGGGGTGACACTGTCGTTTTTTATTGGTCGTCATGAAAAAAAACATAAGGGGTAACATTGTTGTTTTTTATTGGTCGTCATGAAAAAAAACACAAGGGGTAACACTGTTGTTTTTTATTGGTCGTCATGAAAAAAAACACAAGGGGTAACACTGTTGTTTTTTATTGGTCGTCATGAAAAAAAACACAAGGGGTAACTCTGTTGATTTTTATTGGTCGTCATGAAAAACACATAAGGGGTAACACTGTTGTTTTTTATTGGTCGTCATGAAAAAAAACATAAAGGGTAACACTGTTGTCTTTGTCAAATAAAATATAAGGGGTAACAGTGTCGTTTTGTATTGGTCGTCATGATAAAAACAAAAGGGAAATAATAGAAATGCACACATACATTTTAATCTCATGTATATCCTCTTTATTGATGATTGATTATTGTGTATTGTCATCGCCTCAGTGGTGCAGTGGAGTGCACTCTGCCTAACCCACTGGAGACCGTGGCTCAATTTCTGAGGAAAACACAATATCATTAATTTTAAAGGTAATGCTATCATGTCTATTGCACTGCCATATATAATCTCAGACATTATAAAATTAAAAATCTCACTGGGAAGTGGAGAGAGTTGTGAGCTAACCCCCTGGAGACCGGGGTTCAAGTCCAGTTGAGGTCCTCTGTTGGAAGTCTCTTATTTCTATTTCATGCGAATTATAAAGTCAAGTATAACCATTGTGATGACTTTATTCAGTGTCTTGATGGTGCATTGATAAATTCGGAGGTTAACACTCTAAACAGCTCAGGTTCGGGTCCCTGAAAAAACGTTGACAGGGGTACCACTGTCGTTCTTTATTGGTCAACATGGAAAAAACATAAGGGGTAACACGGTCGATATTTATCAAATAAAACATAGCACTGTTGTTTTTCTTTGGTCGTCATGAAAAAAAACACAAGGGGTAACACTGTTGTTTTTATCAAATGAAACATGAGGGGTAACACTGTCGATATTTATCAAATAAAACATAGGGGGTAACACTGTCCTTTTTTATCGGTTGTCATGAAAAAAACATAAGGGATAACACTGTCGATATTTATCCATTAAAACATAGGGGGTAACACTGTCGTTTTTATCAAATGAAACACGAGGGGTGACAGTGTCGTTTTTCATTGGTCGTCATGAAAAAAAACATAAGGGGTAACACTGTCGTTTTTTATTGGTCGTCATGAAAAAATAACATTCGGGGTAACTCTGTTGTTTTTTATTGGTCGTCATGAAAAAAACACAAGGGGTAACACTGTTGTCTTTGTCAAAAAAAAATATAAGGGGTAACACTGTTGTATTTTATTGGTCGTCATGAAAAAAAACATATTTGAAAAAAAAAAAAAGTGTCCTTGTCAAATAAAATATAAGGGGTAACACTGTTGTTTTTCATCAGTCATCATGGGAAAAAAACATAAGGGCTAACACCGTCTTTTTTATCAAATGAAACCTAAAGGGTAACACTGTATAGAATAGAATAGAATAGAAACACACACGCGCACACACGCACACACGCACACACACACAATCCGATCGGGATTTCCGTTACGATGGGTTTCCTCCATCAGCGACTTATACAATAAACAAATTATATAAAACAAGACCCCTCTTTTATTTAAAAATAATAGTATGCAAATATGTTGAATAGGCCTCCATCTTTGTTATACTTTTAAAATGTTCCTATATAGCCTATTTTATAGCTTACACACTGATATTTTAAAACAGGAATGCGATTTGCGAAATGCGAAATGCATCCTGGGATATTTAACGGTCCCAAGTCCACACCATGGACATATTGGGCTAGCCCCACCAGTAAGTAAAATAATCTCCGTCCACTTCAACAGAGAAACACTCTGAGCATGTGCATTTCAGTGTTTCCAGTCCAATACACATTGCATTGGGCTGGTGGGGCTAGAGCCCCTCTTGCCCCTCCAGACGAACTCAGCCGGAAGAAGCAAGCCAGGGTCGACTAAAAATTTAATAAAAGCGCCAAACTTATTATTTTATAGTACTTTCTGGGGAGATTATTTTTTAAGAATATATATATCGAGAAAAAGATATATATATATTCTATTTTTTATATATTTCATGTTTTTTCATTTTCATTTTATTTATTTTTTTCTTGTGAGAGTAGGGACTTGCCCCTAATGACCAGTCGCCACTGGTCATTCTGACCTGGGACATTTAGAATTGTCGGTCCTCCTCATTTTTTTCCGGTCATTGACCGGTAATAACCGACAACGGAAACTCTGCTATAAACCAGGCCTAACTTCACCGTCAACACCGAACCCCTTCTTCTTCGCACGGCTGTCAACATCCGAAACATACGCTAGTTAGATTTTCTCAAACAGCAGTTTCAAGGACGGGTAGCGTAGAACTAACGTTAGCCAAGTGGGGGCTCCATGATTGCTAAATCTAATGAGAGAGGTAAAATTGCCATTAAGGAAGGAAAGCATAGTATGCCTTGCGACTGTGCTTCGCAGTATGCCTTGCGAAACCTATGGAGCCAGTTTCCTGCCATAATTCAAACCTGAAAAAAAAAAGTTTCAAAGGCTTGTAAGTCTGGGTTTGATAACTCAACACCTTGTAAAAAAAGGTTTTGCAACACTGAAAAAAGAGATTATAACCTGAAAAAAATTCAAACAAAAATTCAAACATCTGTAAACATGATTTTGCGTTCTATTTTATCTTCTTCATCATTTTCACCAACACATTTTCAAATTTCAAACAATTTCACCAGCGCATTTGCAGAGTTTCATATCTGGCACTTTTCTAACAGTGTATTTCATTGTTTCCCGGTTTTGAAACCTTGTAAATGGGATTCTGCAAACATTGCAACGTATTTTTTCCGAACTGACTTTTCAGCATTGACTTTTGAGAGATTTGACCACACAGGCGCAAGCTTTGAGTCACGTGAATATTGGCAGTGTTCTGTCGCGCATATGTTTTGAAACTCCTGATAGTCATGTCTGAAGAAAAAAAAACGTTCCTGGGGGCGGGACCATTGAGCTTTAAACATATTGGTTGCTCTCGGCTGACGTACATTCCCATCACATTCTTGTCATCGGCAGAGCACTGTCAATCACGCACAGCCCGGTGAACGGCACGTGTACATCCTTCGTCCCTCCCTTATCCCCATGCGGGTGTTGGCGGATGGGGGAGTCTGGGCGGTGGACTGCGACGGTATGATAGTTGTCTGACCCCTTGGAATGTACTGACGTACATTCCAATCACATTCTTTTCATCGGCAGAGCACTGTCAATCACGCACAGCCCGGTGAACGGCACATGTGATTGGAATCTACGTCAGCCGAGAGCAACCAATAGGTTTAGAGCTAAATGGTCCCGCCCCCAGGAACGTTTTTTTTTTCTTCAGATTTGACTGTCAGGAGTTTCAAAACGAGTGCGCGACAGAACACTGCCAATATTCACGTGACTCAAAGCTTGCGCCTGTGTGGTCAAATCTCTGAAAAGTCAGTGCTGAAAAGTCAGTTCTGAAAAAATACGTTGCAATGGCGTAAACATACACCTTTACAAGTTTTTAAAACTAAATATTCAACCTTTCAAAACTTATTTCTCAATGTATGAACACCTGTTTGCAGAATCCCATTTACAAGGTTTCAAAACCGGGAAACAATGAAATACACTGTTAGAACAGTGCCAGATTTGAAACTCTGCAAATGCGCTGGTGAAATTGTTTGAACTTTGAAAATGTGTTGGTGAAAATGTTGAAGAAGATAAAATAGAACACAAAATCATGTTTACAGATGTTTGAATTTTTGTTAGATTTTTTTTCAGGTTATAATCTCTTTTTTCAGTGTTGCAAAACCTTTTTTGAAAGGTGTTGAGTTTTCAAACCCAGACTTACAAGCCTTTGAAACATTTTTTTTCAGGTTTGAATTATGGCAGGAAACTGGCTCCATAGAAACCCAGTATAGAGTGGCGAAGTCACGCCCCTTCCGGTAGAGCTCATTGGACCTATGAGATCTAAAAATATGAATGGGTGTCAATGGAGAGAAAATAATTATTTTCTGGTCCCAGTCTTTATATGCCCTGGATAACACATATGTTGTTTGTGCATTTAAATGATAATTTTTCATGCAAAGAAAACTAAAAGTTTTCGTGAAGAAGTTTGATAATTTTAGGTTTTATGTGAGGCCGCTTTGTGAACTACAGCTCTTCGCTGCTCTCGACGCATATGATATACGTCACCACACCCGCACTTGGAACTCGGTACAGAGATGGCGATCTCTCTGCTCCACTTCACCACTTTTTTTCAAGGCGAGGATAAAAGCATAAAAAGAGGTGAAAACCATTATAAGTCGGGGCACGTGCAGAGTTTCAGTTAGGCCGATGGGAAGATTGTCGGTCTTCTCCACGCCAGTCGCAGGGAGCGTGACGTCACATACGAGCCGTGTAGTCTTTCTCGTTGTGTTTTCTCTACAGCCTTTATCTGAACAATTGCACAATAAACGGTCCAACTCTTTGCATGAAAAATTATCCTTTAAATCCACAAACAACATATGTGTAATCCAGGGCATATAAAGACTGGGACCAGAAAATAATTATTTTTTCTCCATTGACACCCATTCATATTTTTACCAAGAACGCCTAAAGGGCGTTCTTGTGTCATGACGGAAACGCCCAAGCCTGCAGCTGGACCCTTCTCCGTAGACGGGCTATGATAAAAGGGACTCTCTAAATCGACGCCACTTCGACCTGGGCGGGACTTTACGTCCTACGTCACTCGCTATGGGTGTGCATGTGTGCGCATAGCCGTCACTCGCGATGGGTGTGCATGTGAGAAAGGTTTTGGCTTTAGTGTCTATGGGTTGGTAATAACGGTTCTGATGATTTTTCTGATGGAAAAGTGGTCTTTTATTTCCATAATCTTTGTTCAGTGAACGCATAAACCCGTTTGTTAGTTAGCAGTTAAACAAAATGCGATCTCTTTGTTTACAGTTACCAACGACCAACTGATGATTGGGGGTTCGATTCCCTAGTGATGCAAGGTTTTTTCTTTCATTTTGGACTGCACACACATCGCGAGTGACGGATACTCGCACAATGTACACACATCACTGTCTTTACAATTTCTAGGCAACCGAAGTTTAAAGATTGTCAAGTGGTTAACTCTTGAATCGCACGTACTAAGACCTGATGGGTTAGTGGTCAGAGAACAACTCATTAACGCGGGGATAAGGGGTTCGATTCCTTAATGAAGCTAGCTTTTTTCTTTCATATTGGACTGGATGTTTGTATGCCATTTTGCGTAACTTGTAGTTTATGATGAAGAAATGTTACTGGGGTTAAGGTTAGGGTAACGCTAAGGGTAAGACACAAAGTGTTTTTGCAACACAATATTTCTTACAATAACAAAGTCCAAAGTTTTGATGACTGCAGTAGGAAACTTAAGATACCTAGAGAAATGCGTGAGTGCTCACAAAACATCAACAAGTCAGCAGTGTGGTACAGGGTGATCATTTCTGATATACAGTACAAAAGCTGAAACTATTAGCCAGGAGTGGAAAGATGCAGACGCAGACGTGGGAAGCAATAAGACGCACCAACACACAGTTGCCTGTTGCAAAATGGTTCAGAGTTTAATATAAATAGTTAGGGTTAGCTGGTATGGCGTTATCTGGTATGGCTATAGTCTAATGTTAGCTTAGTTCGTGTTGTTTCGTCATGTTAATCGCTAGTAATAGTAAGTCATTTGTAGAAATATAGCCTATCATCACAGACTGTAGGAATGTCACCCACCCTCCATCGCGTACGACACTGACGCTCGTAATCTGTAGTGCAAGGGAGTTCGTGCACAGATCCCTGAGACAAACGGCTACGCGCACACATGCAAACCCATAGCGAGTGACGTAGGACGTAAAGTCCCGCCCAGGTCGAAGTGGCGATTTAGAGAGTCCCTATGATAAAACGTACCTTGCTCCTCCCCCAGGAACAGTTCATACTTCCGCAATGCGCAATCCACGGGTCGCTGGGTGCTGCCCCCAGCGGTACAGGTTGACAGTGCAGTTGAACGCATTGTTAATATTCACTTCGATGACCAGAATAGCATCCTTAATTGAGAAAAGTTAAATCAAAATAATAAATTTAGCAATGTATTTTACACAATGATTGCATTTCACATTTAAATGATAACGAATCGATTTCCACCAGTAGGCTACTTTTTTTGATCAAGCACGTCAAACAATGTAATTTCAGTGTCATTTCGAGTCCAAACCATTGTATAATGTTTGAAATGGAATGAAATCTCCAATTCATTATAAAAAAGAATAGCTATAAAAGTTTCCTTAATAGCCATCTTAAACGAAAAACAAACCGTTTTAGATATTATTCATAAGTGTATAGCATATCAAATAAAAAATACCCTTCTGATGATTGTTTTCATCAGGTTTATGAATCAAACACACAGACCAGTGTCTTTTCTTGAATGTTAATTCTTACATAACATTACATTACATTCTTCCTTTAAGGTGATGTTTACATCTTAGCTTTCTAATGAAGAAATCTCACACAAGGGGACGGGGTTGAGTTTCTCTCATTTAATTCAACATAACATTTTACAACCAGGGATTGGAATCAGTACATTTGACCCAGCTACACGCTACGCCTTGGTCAGGTGGTCTCTTATTGTGCTTGTTTCTACTTGGTAGCCAGAGGTGCATAACGTCGGGAAGAGGGACTCTTCACACATCCTCACGAAGGTCGCAGACCAACAAAGATCATTTATAAAGCTCATTTCAGGTAAGTCCTAGTCCCATTTATTTTTCTTAATAAAAAATGCTTGGAGTTGAAATCTTTTATGTTTGCATTATTGTCAGTTTTTCCTCTCATTATTCATTCATTATTAATAATATTTTCAATGCCAGCAGCACACATGGAAAAAGTTTATCTGAGCAACCATCGAGAAGATCAACAAGTTAAAAGCCAAGCAACACCATGAGGCCGGATATACTCTTGTTTAATTATACAATACACAGAAAAAAGTAAAAGACGTGTCATATATATATTTAATGTACGTCATAATCTCTGCATGACAGGTGAAAGTGTAAAAACGAAAATCTCAACGGTGGCCTCTTCCAGCTTACCAATGGCATCCTGGTTCCCTAGGCAACCCAATAAGGGCCAGGGTCTCCATGCCAGTAAGATGGTGCTGCCATGAAGAGGACACCATACAAAAATCAGACGACCAGGAGAACCACTAGTCTCCCACACGTTCTTCTTCACTGTCCTCAGGTGGGAGGTGGAGGCGAATTTCTGGCCTATCCGGAGCTTTTGTTTTCATCCCACCTGACTCCTCCTCGTCTGACTCCTCCTCCCCCCGTCTGACTCCTCCTTCCCCCGGCTGACTCCACCTCCCCCCGTCTGACTCCACCTCCCCCCTTCTGACTCCTCCTCCCCCCTTCTGACTCCGCCTTCCCGTCTGACTCCTCCCCCCCCGTCTGACTCCTCCTCCCCCCGTCTGACTCCACCTCCCCCTGTCTGACTCCTCCCCCCCCTGTCTGACTCCTCCCCCCCTGAAGACCTCTTCCTGACTCCTCCCTCCTGGTCCACCTAGAAGTCCATGGACATCGTACGCTGCTGGTCCACCACATTGGTGCTGTTGCGGGTGCTGTTGCCACGGAGACTGAGGGTCCCACAGCCCCCTCCCATGCCCCCACCCATACCCCCTCCCATGCCCCCAGAAATACCCCCTCCCATGCCCCCACCCATACCCCCTCCCATGCCCACACCCATACCCCCTCCCAGGCCCCCAGCCATACCCCCTCCCATGCCCCCACCCATACCCCCACCCATACCCCCACCCATACCCCCTCCCATGCCCCCACCCATACCCCCTCCCATGCCCCCCACCATGTTGCTTGCACTGGCCATACTCAATCCTCCCGCGAGGCCGACCCCTCCCCCGATGCCTCCCCCTCCGGTACCCCCCCCTCCTCCCCCCCCTCGTACGTAGATCTCACAGGGGATCTCCTCCAGGACGCGGTCCTCCGCCTGTTGGTCACACCCATGAGTCTGGGGGTGCTGCTTGTAGCCGTAGCAACCCTTCTTGTAGCTGGAGGTGGAGTTAAAGGTCTTCATGGGCGGAGGCTTGGAGAAGTCGTTGTGGTACGACAGCTCCATGGAGCTCAGGGTGGTGCGGCTGTGCTTCATGCTGCCGCTGCTGCTGCCTCCACCAGCCCCACCAGCCCCGCCAGCACCACCTCCACCTCCAGCTCCACCACCACCACCTCCACCTCCACCTCCACCTCCAGCTCCACCTCCACCTCCACCTCCACCTCCACAGCTGCCCCCTGTAACCACCGAGGCCTGCGAGCCGCAGTGGTGCTCGTGGACGCAGCGCGACAGCGTGGACGAGCGCCGCAGCTTCTGGAAGCTGTCCAGCTCCTCAGAGAGGTCCGCCAGGTCGGAGGACACCTCCTTGTCCCGCAGGGAGAAGAGCTCGTAGTGGGGCGGGTCGAACACCTCCTGGAAGCCTGCCTTGTTGAAGACGCCAGGCCGCCGTGCCACCACCTGGGAACAACAACAACAGCAACAACAGCAGATGATTGGCTGCTGAAGGAGGAGCAGGCAGACAGTCCGGCACACCACCTGGGAACAACAACAACAACAACAACAACAACTGATGATTGGCTGCTGAAGGAGGAGCAGACAGACGGCCCGGATCATAAGGGGGCGTCTACAGGGTTTCCGCGGGGTTGTTAAAGGTATTAAAATGAAGTATATGAAATTAGCCCAAATTAAGGCCATTAAAAAATATTAAAAAATTAATACATTTCAACTGACTGGTGTTCAATTTCCAACAAGGCCTATGAGTTTTTCAATTTGTGTAATTTACGTGCAGGCCTATCCCATAAATTACTATAACTTGAGTGGATTTATTTTTATGTTGCGAGTAGTACCTGAGTGATATCAATGATGTCACGTGGTGCGTGCGCTGAAACAAACTGGATATACCCGGCTGGCTTGCTGCCAAACCACTTCGCGAGTTCGCTCCTGTTAGTTCAAATTCATTTGAAAGACAATAATGGGGAAATGCAAATTTTCGGACCTCTGGCTGGAGGAATCGATATTTAAAGACTTGTACGGTATAAACATTTAGGGGGATCATTTGTTTATCCACACGGTGGTTACGAGCGCAGAATGATTGAAAAAAAATAATAATTTGACCGGTTGCCATGGTTATCTCTGTGTGGTTAATTTGCAGTTGCGGTGTTAACTAGCGATGTTGTCAGCTTACTGTTACATTAAACTGTAATCAGAAGACGAGGTTATATGCTTTAGAATTTCCAATTATAAATGTGTACACTTTACGTTGAAAGTATAGACCGTCGCAATTTCCATTGAAACTAATGGCGCAGTGATTATTCTTCAAAACGAGAGCTGGTAAATTTTGAAAAATGAATTAAACTGTAATCAGACAACGCAGTTATATGCTATAGACCCTAGAGTATCTGTGGCATAAAGGTTGGGACGAATTTTGAATTATAATTATGTACAATCCATAACGTTAGCTCTCTGGCTCAAAGCTCAGCGGACTAAAATACCTCCCGATGCCAAGTCGTAGCTAAGGTCCGTCCTATTTATGTGAAAAAATTATAAGCAGGATAATGCCTTTCAAGGTGTCAAAAACATGATTGATCGATCGTAATTAAAGGGGCTACTTTTTGAGGGAGATGAATTCAAACAGAGTATACATTTAATAAGCATGGAATACGAATATGAAAAAGCATAATTATTGAAGTATTCGAATTGTTTTATTATGTTGGCAAGCAAGAAGTAGAATAAATGGGATAATCAGTCTTATTAAAACGGTTTGTGCAACCAACCGCACAACAAGACATGATTGCGGCTCTTTTCGCTCTCGTCTCTTTCTGCATATGACATGTGCGTAGAGCGGGGAGTTTAGACTGATAATCCCTCTATAGAAAGTACACTGGTGTGAATTTTCGCTACGGTATGGATTTTGACGTTACCATGTGATCGGTAGACAGCCGTGTTTACATGGACACTTTTGATCCGATTAGAAGTGGAAGAAAAGCTCAATCGGAATAGAATTCCATGCGGAATAGAAGAGGTGGTGTAGTCCGCTATAATCGACATGTATACACTTATTCCGATTGCTTTGGGGTGGGTTCTTTTTAACATAGGGAGATGGCATCAGCAGCTGCAGTATTTCACAATTGGTCAGTTGGTACTTTTATGCCTACCGAACTTGACCGCTGTCAAGGAAAGTCGATTTTTGCCAGATTCATGTCTTTCTTACAACTCCGTAAGTAGTCCGGTAACTTATCATCCCCAGCGTGTCCCGTTTCTAAGCGACGTCATCAACGTCTTTGGCAGACTATTTTTCTGCTGATCAACACTATTATATATACTCATTTTAGCAAGGAGCCTAGTAATAATGTATAGAACGTCGCCGGTCATTATCGAAAATAAGCCCCTTCAGGGCGAAGCAAGAGACACCTCCGCTTCGCATCGCGGTCCAGTTTGCCTTGTCGGGGCTTATTTACCCGATAATGACCGGCGTTCTGTACTACAACATTATCCCTTACATATATCATATAAGTCCACGGTTGAGCGCGAGAGACATACGAACGTAAGCTTACCACTTTTGTAAATGCCATACGCCTATATACAATACATTTGGGTTGCATGATAGGAATAGATCTATTCCGATTATAAAACTAATCGGATCAGAAGTGTCCATGTAAACGCGTCTGGTGTTGTGTGTAACGCGTTACTACACGTTACTTTTTCATGTAAAACCTTTACACTGTAATAACAATATTTAACGAGGTAATTATGACTTAGCTTCAACACTGGACACAAAAACTCTCTCTCTCTGGCACTCTCTGTCTATGTCTACTTCGTAACATATTTATTAAAAACTATGGACCAAGTCCCGTTGGGACATCTTGATTAATCCAACTCCTTTGGTCTCTCTCTCTCTTGAAGGCGTGCTGGTATTAAAAAATATGGTGAAGGTATTAAAAGGTAGCAAATACAGAATTACTGTATGAACCCTGGTCTAGGTCACCTTTTTCCTGGGCTGCTTCATCTGGACGAAGATGGAGATGATGAGGAGAACCAGAACCACGCCCGAGGAGACCCCGATGACAGTGCCGTGGGTCCGGGTGATCTGGTGGAACAGCCCCTTGTAGCGCTTTTCTGAGGCGGCCGAGAGAGAGGGGAGAGGGGAGAGGAAGAGAGGGGAGAGGGGGGAGAGGAAGAGAGGAGAGGGGAGAGAGAGAGAGAGAGAGAGAGAGAGAGAGAGAGAGAGAGAGAGAGAGAGAGAGAGAGAGGGAGAGGGGAGAGAGGGGAGAGGGAGAGAGGGGAGAGAGAGGAGAGAGGGGAGAGAGGAGAGTGGGGAGAGGGGATAGCGGGAGAGAGGGAGAGGGGAGAGAGGGGAGAGGGGATAGAGAGGAGAGGGGAGAGAGGAGAGAGGGGAGAGGGGATAGAGGGGGAGAGGAGAGAGGGGGGGAGAGAGGGAGAGGGGAAAGTGGGAGAGGGGAGAGGAGAGAGAGGAGAGAGAGAGGGGAGAGATGGGGAGAGCGGAAGAGGTGAGAGGGGGAGAGCGGGAGAGGTGAGAGGGGGAGTAGGGAGAGGGGGAGTAGGGAGAGGGGGGAGAGAGGGAGGGGGGGAAAGGGGAAGGGGAGAGAGGGAGAAATATAGGTGAGCAGTTGAACAGAGGCAGGCTAAAGAACCCAAGTTTGGTAATTGTTCAGATGTGAGAACAGAAAAACCCTGATGGGATCCAGCTGCCAATATCAAAGAGAACCCTTTACCTTTGCAGTGGTTCTCATCCCAGGGGTAGACACAGTTCTGAACCCCATTACACACCAATGAGTTGTTGATGCACATGTTGCTGTGGCAGAAGAACGTGTTTGCTGAGCACGGAGCTGAAGGTGGAAACGATCAAATAAACACATGTTAGAGCCATCAATGGGACCGCAGGAGGAAGGTCAAGGTACAGGACCTGATGGCGTGGGAGTGGGGGTACAGGACCTGATGGGGTGGGGGCGGAGGTACAGGAACTGATGGGGTGGGGGTGGGGGTACAGGACCTGATGGGGTGGGGGTACAGGACCTGATGGGGTGGGTGTGGGGGTACAGGACCTGATGGGGTGGGGGTACAGGACCTGATGGGATGGGGGTACAGGACCTGATGGGGTGGGGGTGGGGGTACAGGACCTGATGGGGTGGGAGTGGGGGTACATGACCTGATGGGGATGAGAGTGGGGGTATAGGACCTGATGGGGGTGGGGGTGTAGGACCTGATGGGGGTGGGGGTGGAGGTGTAGGACCTGATGGGGGTGGGCTGGGGGTGTGATGAGGCTAACACCGTTAGACTCCTTGGAGGCTCAGCTTTCACGTGACTCGTTTGTGTAGATAGCATGACGTTAAAAAGATTGTTTTAAAGCATTGTTGTTAGTATGTTGCTTCCAATGGGAGCACACAGAATATCCAGCAATCAACTAGCCTCTAGTCATATAAACGGGGGTCCCCGCACACAAACGCCCGATATACTTGCAATCGATTAATCCTTTTAGCACCAGTGTTGGGAGTCAATGGGAGGACGGCTCCGGCATCCTCCCATTGACTTCCATTATAAAATGTAAGGACTTAAAGTTGGATATTTAAAAATAAGAAAACTACTAAGAAAGTAGAAGTGCGCCAATATAATATGAACATTTTAAAAGTGGAATGGAGTCTCTAGATGAAAAACTGTGGGAGGAGTAGGGTTCCAAAGTTTTTAGAAGATAATAAAGAAAGAAAGAATAAAGCCTATGAAGAACAATAGGTGAGCGCTGCATGCAGCACTAACCTAATTAAAGTGTTGATTCTGAAAAAAGTATACATGATACCGAAAATCTGTTGCAGAAGATTTGAAGATTAAATTGGTAAGATTTTCTTAATGTTTGAACAAAGGGTTAACAGTTAGGAATTGACCAAGTTGCGAAGTCCGAAGTAATAATAATAATAATACATTTAATTTAGAGGCGCCTTTCAAGACACCCAAGGTCACCTTACATAGCATATAGTCATCATACATTTTTTTAAAAAAACAAGACATTGTGGAAAAAATAAATAAATAAATAAATAAATAAACATAAGCAATAAGAAATAAATAAAACAAAAACAAGACAAAACAAAACAAAGAAAAAACAAAACAAAAAAAAACAAAAAAAAACAAACAATCAAAACAGTGATCAGTTAGACGTTGTGTGCGAGTTTGAACAGGTGAGTTTTGAGTTGTGACTTGAAGGTTGTAATGGTGTCTGACTGTTTTATGTGTGGGGGGAGGGAGTTCCAGAGCCTGGGTGCTGAACAGCTGAATGACCGGGCACCCATTGAAGTGAGTCGTGATGTGGGGATACATAGTAGTCCAGCAGAGGTTGAGCGGAGGGAGCGGGAGGGAGTGTATTCTTGGAGGAGGTCGCAGAGATAACTGGGGGCTAGGTTGTGGAGAGCTTTGTAGGTGAGGAGTAGGGTTTTGTATTGGATGCGGTGGTGTACTGGGAGCCAGTGAAGTTGAATGAGGACAGGGGTGATGTGGTCAGA
Source organism: Gadus chalcogrammus (assembly GCF_026213295.1). NCBI lineage: Eukaryota > Metazoa > Chordata > Actinopteri > Gadiformes > Gadidae > Gadus > Gadus chalcogrammus. The sequence continues at coordinate 28,256,933 of NC_079425.1, forward strand.
TGATTTGGTGCGGGTGATGATCCGGGCGGCTGAGTTCTGAATGATCTGCAGTCTGTTGATGAGTTTGGTGGGGAGTCCGGTGAGGAGGGCGTTGCAGTAGTCTATGCGTGATGTGACAAATGAGTGAACTAGGATTTCAGTGCTGGATTGGGTCAGTGATGGGCGGAGTCTGGCGATGTTGCGGAGGTGGAAGAATGCAGTCCGGGTGATGTTGTGAATATGGGGTGCGAATGAGAGGGTGTTGTCCAGGATGACGCCGAGGCTCTTTACTTTGGAGGAGAAGGGTACTGGGAATCCATCGATAATTATGAGTGGAGCTGGGGTGTGTTGTGATTTAGTGAGGGTGGATTTGGATCCGATGAGCAGGGCCTCGGTCTTGTTTCCATTGAGTTTCAGGAAGTTCCTGCTCAACCAGCTCCGGATCTCTTCCAGGCACGTGATGAGGGAGGTGGGGGGGATGGCAGCGGTGGGTTTGGTGGAGATGTAGACCTGTGTGTCGTCAGCGTAGCAATGAAAATGGACCCCATGGTGACGGAGGAGTGTGCCCAGCGGGAGGAGGTAAGTGGTGAAGAGGAGTGGACCCAAGACTGACCCCTGGGGGACACCCAGTGAGACGCCTGAACACCCAGACTTGTGGTTGCTTAGTTGAACAAATTGTTGACGGCCGGTGAGGTAGGATGTAAACCAGGAGAGTGCAGCACCAGTGATCCCAATACCAGCTAGGCGGTCCAGGAGCAGAGGGTGGGAGATGGTGTCGAATGCTGCGCTGAGATCGAGGAGGATGAGAATGGTGAGTAATCCAGAGTCGGCTGCAAGGAGGAGGTCATTGGTGATTTTGACTAGGGCTGTTTCAGTGCTGTGTTTTGGACGGAAGCCAGATTGGAACGGTTCGTGGAGATTGTTAGTGTCGAGGTGGGACTGTAGTTGTGCGGCAACCACCCTTTCAAGTGTTTTGGAGATGAAAGGGAGATTGGAGATGGGCCGGTAATGGTTAAGGTTAGTTGGGTCAGCACCAGGTTTTTTTAGGATGGGATTGATGGCAGCCAGCTTGAGAGTGGGGGGTACAGTACCAGTAGTGAGGGAGGAGTTAATTATGTTGGTGATCATGGGGGAGATGGACGGAAGACATGCTTTGACAAGGGAGGTGGGAAGAGGATCGAGCTGACAGGTGGTGGTTTTGGCTTTGCGGATGAATTCTGAAACGGTCTGTTCTGTTACTAGGGTGAAATCAGAGAGGGAGCTGATGAGAGGTTGGCCAGAGGTGATCATCCAGGGTGGGTCATCAGAGGGGGTGCGAGATGAGGCCAGTTGTTGGTGAATGGTGTTGATTTTAGAGCTGAAGAAGTCAAGGAACGCAGTGCATTGGGTGGTGGAAATGTCTGGAGGGAGAGATTTAGGAGGCTGAAGTAAGTGGCTGACTGTTGAGAAGAGGACTCTGTTGTTGCCTGTACCAGTGTTGATGAGGTTGGAGTAGTATGAGGTTTTGGCAGTGGTGAGGGCATTCTTGTAGTGATGGAGGTGGTCCGAATACATTTGGCGGTGTACAGTGAGTTGAGTCTTATTGTAGAGTCGCTCCAGTCGACGACCAGTGGCTTTGAGCTGGCGCAGATGAGGAGTGAACCAGGGAGCAGTGTGGGTGAATGAGACTGAGCGGGTTTTCAGGGGGGCCAGGGTGGTGAGGGAGGAGGAGAGGCAGTTATTGTAGCGAGTCACCAGGTCAGTCAGGGAGGAAGCTGGGGGAGGGTTGGGGTAGGAGCTGATCATGGTGGAGAGGTCTGTGGTGTTGATAAGTTTGATGTTTCTGAAGGAGATGGTCCGTTGTTCCTTGGTTTTGTGTAGTTGGGTATGAATGTCAAAAAGTACAGCTTTGTGGTCAGAGATGGGGAAATCAATGACATCAAGGTTAGTGGGAGTGATGTCAGTGCAGCAGATTAAATCCAGAATGTGACCTTTGTTATGGGTTGGGAGGTTGACATGCTGTGTGATGCCAAGACAGTCCAGAAGTGATGTGAAGTCATTAGCAAAAGTACAGGATGGGTTGTCAATGTGGATGTTAACGTACAAAGTAGTTGACGTGAAGTAGAGAATGGACCCGCGAATGTACGCATACTGTGGGCACAAATAAGCAATCAGGCATAGGGCCTCAAAAATAAGCAGGCATAGGACCCCCAAATGTCTGGCAGCCTCAATACTGACGAGTCCGACTGTTAAAAAAAGAATGGTGACATGAACGCTCGTTCTGTTGCGCCACATGACGGTCTATAAATACAATGCCAAATAGTGGCATCATAACAGTTCATTCACACCTCTAGTAGGCTAACATAAATGAAACGCAGATTGAAACTAAATGATGAGGCTCATATAATATTACATTGAACCTCGTGGTCTTATTGCTCATTCCAGATGAGGCTTTGCATTGGGCTGAATCTGTGATTTGAAAAGCATCACAAGTTCCTGCTTTGTATTTCATTATCCAACATTATATTGATGACATTAAAATCAGCCCCTTCATGAATGAACAACCTCCGCAAGCACATCAATAAATATAATGTTAAACGCAGATTAAACACATATCATGAGGTGTCAAACAATGGTTTGACTTCATATTAGACGACTACCTTTACAAACATCAACAATCATCAGTATTTATTTTACTAGGTAAATTAATATTGCCTCTTGGTAAAACCGCCTCACTGAACATTATTCAAACACGCGATAGAGCCTCATAGTGGAGCGAAGTGAATAATGTTTAGTCTACAGTGTGTAACTGAATTAAACTGGTTTAAACACGTGATAGAGCGTCATAGTGGAGAGAAGTGAATAATGAAGATCTTTGATGGTCTGCTGTGGTCTGACTTTGGTTAGTGTTGATTGGGTGGAGGGGTTCATTATTACTGTGAGGATCAAGAGGAGGAGGTTATTCATTTTAGTGTTTTCAAAACGCGTCTTAATGATGAAAGATTATGTAAAATATGTTCTTTTAAACGCCGTACTTGACATAAATTTTAACGAATACATGTTGTCAGGTCTTCAATGAGGCGTAGTTTGGACCGCTATGACCTTCCATACGCACGCAGGCAAGCACACAAGCACGCACACACACAGACACAAGTACATATGCACACACCCACGCACACACACACTGTGTTACCAGATTGCAAAGTACCCACCAGCAGGTTGTATTCCCGCCTCCTTTATCCATCTAATGCACTCAATAGTTAGATAATTAAACACAGCCCAGCCCCATTAACCCATCCCCAGTTCAGCCATGATTAAAGAATATAGATATACTGATACAAGGTTTGATTTTTGCCTGCAGCCGATCGCTATCTCTTTATCACATCATCACATATTGCCAGAAAGGGACGACCCGACCCAGTTCAGCACAATGTAGACCTTCTATTCCAGTCGCATAATGGGTGTGGGGGCCACTTTACGACTATTTAAATTCAGAAAAGGAAAGAACACATATCTGTGTTTTACCATCTGTCATAGGAAGCATATTCACTAACATGTATGCTGCACACACATGCATGCGCGCACACAAACATTCACACGCACACACACACACACACACACACGCACACACACACACACACACACACACACACACACACAGACACACAAACACGCACACACACAATCTTACTGTCAGCCTTGATCACTGCTCAGCTGGCCTAACCCCTCTGGGGTTCACTACGTCATCACACAAGGCCCACCACAAGAGAATGTCAATGTATGGACATCTCCCATTGCCACGCACTCACTTCCAGACTGATTACGTAAGAAACACCTTCTTTCAGGGGGTCATTTTACATGTACATTTACATTTAAGGCCTTTAGCAGATGCTTTATCCAAAGCAAATTACAATAATGACAGAAAAAAGAGAAAAAACTATAAATCTCAGTCGGTAGAGTAAGGATGTTCATCGAACCATGTGCCAAGCACTAACAATCGTTAGGTTAACCCATTCCCTATATACAACAAAGATAGTTAGGATAAGATGCTATGAAGTAGCTGAATATTTATTTGTTTTTCTCTCCTGTAACCCCTTAGTTATCATCTGATCAACAGTCTCCATCACCAGGAAATAACACTTGATGAATCGACTGAGCTACGATTCATCGAATCAATGAAATGTCACTGAGCCGGTTATATAACAGCATGTTATTACTCTTATATACTCTGCTACAACGAATAGATTCTGAGGCTTATGCTTTGCCTACTATATTTACCTAATTTATGTTCTCATGTTATTAAAAAACATAAATAGGGATACCATAGACCTCTTCGGTTGTATTTGATGGCGGAAATGTTTCTTTATTAAAATTAAAATCGTAACATTTTTGCGAAGAGGGGCGTGATGTGTGAGGAGGAGCCTGTGGGACTCCGAGGGGCGTGGTGTGTGAGGGGGAGGAGCCTGTGGGACTCAGAGGGGCGTGGTGTGTGAGGGGGAGGAGCCTGCGGACTCACGGTCGACGAAGGAGGTGAAGAGCATGCGGAAGCGGCTGAGCCGGCTCTTCTCGTCGGCCCACATGCGGACCACGCCCACGCCGCTGTCCAGCATCACGTCGTTGGCCACCGTGCTGCAGAACTTGGCCTTGAGGTTCTCGATGGCGCTACTGCCGTCGTACACTGCCACAAAGTTCTTCTTGCACTCGTTGGAGTGCTCCATCTGGTACTCCATGAAGCGCAGGTAGATCTGGAACAGAGGCCAGCTCACCGTCAACGGAGCGGTTCTCGTCACTGCCGACCTCAGCACTGAACTGAAGATATCAGAGTTCTGCTAGGGTTCATCACACTCCACTGGAAGCCCCAACCCCTCCATATCCTCTCACCTACATATACCATATATGTCAATATCATATATAGATATAGATATATCACCTAGTTATATGATAAAAATATCAACTAGTTATATGATATATATAATCATCACCTAGTTACATGACATAATTATATATATATATATATATATAGATAGATATCATGCATAGTTGATGTGGTATTACTGGTCTTAAAAAACGTTCAGACATGCAAGCTTCTAATTGACTGTGACTGCTAATGCGATGCACTGTAAATTATGCAAACAGTGATTCAGAGTTAGACTTTAGTCTTTAAAATATGACAAACGTCCTGCTGACACCCAGAGCTAAAGCCATGAACATGTGTGGGCTGAAACCACATATTAAATCTGATTTCTGAAGATCGGATAGATTTGATAGTTAACAGTCTTTTTTTCTTGGATATTTTAACAGTCTGTCACAGGTTGAGTCTTGACACACCACGGGATGTCCTGAATCGAATATCCTATTTTTCTTCTTTAGTCTCTTCTCCAACCGGTTTATTTCAGTGCAACAGGCTACTTCAGACCCAATATGTCCCTCCATGACGAAACTGGACATTCACTAAAAATAAGATCATGCAAACTTAAATTATTTGGTACTGTATTGAGTGTCTTCAGCTGAACATTTCTCTGATAATAAGATGATGATGCATCAACACACTAATGGCTTTGCTTATCAGGATGTGCCAGGGGCATGCAGTGATGAATTGCGACGTGGAGGTGATTGGTAATGACCCCCCAGGCAGAGAAAGGTAATTACTAGGATCACACAATCTGCTCAGCGTGGCACCAGCTCCAAGAGCCCAGCGCTGCTCAAGATGCTGATGTGACCTTCACTCTGTTCTCATTCAACCTGGGACTCCTGGCCCCTTCCCCTAGGGGAGGAGATTTAGTTTGCTCTACAAATCTGTCCCTGTTTTTACTTTACTTTAATGGAGGGCATAAGGGCTTAGGACTCAGAGGTCCCTTATGGTATACAAGGACCAAACAGCATACCCCCCCCCATAACCCAATCTGTGACGATCAAAAAGCTGGTGCAATGTAACTATAATCTTGGATGAACCCTGCACACACTGGTACCAGACTGGTCTTGTACTGGCCTGTACACACTGGTACCAGACTGGTCTTGTACTGGCCTGTACACACTGGTACCAGGCTGGTCTTGTACTGGCCTGTACACACTGGTACCAGTCTGGTCTTGTACTGGCCTGTACACACTGGTACCAGTCTGGTGTCTTGTACTGGTCTGTACACACTGGTCCCAGTCTGGTTCTTCCGTAACATGTGAATGCACCCAGTAAGTCGCTGAAGTCCTGAATACAATTTTACTCATTTGAAATAGCAGAGAAAGTATGAATGTATGGATAGCACTATCGATTGGGTATGGGGTCTCAGGCACGGATTAAATTTAAATTAAATTAAATGACCCCCGAGTAGATGGGATGAGATTCCTGTCAACGGAACACTAAACACTCTCCGGTCTGAGTCCTGTGGGAGGGGCGAGGGAGGGGTGAGGGAGGGAGGGGCGAGGGCGGGGCGAGGGCGGGGCGAGGGCGGGGCGTGGGAGGGGCGAGGGAGGGGCGAGAGAGGGGCTGACCTTAGACTGGGGTGGAGCTCTGATGATCCAGATGCAGTCCAGAGCCTCTCCTGGCTTCACCTGGTCCTGCTCCTCCACCTGACTGGACCGAATCACCCCGTCAGAGCCGGCCATCTCAAACTGGCACTCTGGGGGGGAGAGGGAAGAGAGAGGGGGAGAGAGGGACGGGGGAAGGAGAGGGGGGATGAAACAGTTTTGGTTGCACCATTTCATACCATTTACTGCATGTGCTTGTACACGTATGCATCATGTGTATCATCTCCCTCCTTCCCCAGTGAGAGAGAGGGGAGAGAGAGAGAGATTGAGAGAGGGGAGAGAGAGAGAGATTGAGAGAGAGAGAGAGAGAGAGAGAGAGAGAGAGAGAGAGAGAGAGAGAGAGAGAGAGAGAGAGAGAGAGAGAGAGAGAACTTAGGGCCCTCCAGCAGTCTACCTGGGATGGGGTTCAGAAGGCCCCCCACGTGCAGGTGGAAGTCTGGGTCTTGAACGATAAAATCAGAGATCAGTTTAGAGGCCAGATGAGAGGATCACTATGTCTGGACTAACCTAACCCTAACCCTAGCCCTAACCCTAACCCTCCATCCTAACCCTAACCCTCCACCCTAACCCTCCACCCTAACCCCAACCCTACACCCCAACCCTCCACTCTAACCCTCCACCCTTACCCTAACCCTCCACCCTAACCCTCCATCCTAACCCTCCACTCTAACCCTCCACCCTAACCCTAACCCCAACCCTCCACCCCAACCCTCCACCCCAACCCTCCACCCTAACCCTAACCCTCCACCCTAACCCTCCACCCTTACCCTAACCCTCCACCCTAACCCTCCACCCTAACCCGCTGGCCCCCAGGACCGCGCCCCTCCTCCTACCAGCGATGAAGGTGTACTTGCTCCTGAAGCCCAGCCCCTCCAGCTCCTCGTCGCTGGTGAACTTGATCCACATGAAGCGGCCGGTGGAGGTCACCAGGCCCGGGTTCTTCCCCCCGCAGAACCGGCTGATCAGCGGCGAGAAGCCGAAGGGCCCGTCACGGATCTCGATGTGGTCGAAGCGGCACTCAAAGGATGGCTCGATGTAGTAGCTCTTATCGAAGGCCAGCTGCACCCTCTGCCTGGGAAGGGCTGCATCATACATCATACCTCGTACATCATATAATAACATTAACATTAAATATATAACGTATGATACATAATATGTAGTAGCTCTGCGAGACCAGGGGGGTCTCTAAGCCTCCAACTCCATCAGCTTTGTTCCCCCTCTCTGCTCAGACGGCCCCCATGGAGCCGCTGACTCCCTGACTCCTGCCCCTGAAGCAGTGATGGGTGTTCCCCATGAACCCTAACCCCACCGAGCCACTAGGACACACACAGTCACACACATACACATATACTCTATTACAATCACACACACACACACACACACACACACACACACACACACACACACACACACACACACACACACACACACACACACACACACTGTACAATCCCAGCCCCTCAGTGTACAATCACACATACATTCAATTCAGTTTTTCATCCAATTATTGATAATGTTACGGTTATTATTGATTTAGTTATTATCATCGTTTTTATTATTAATATTAATGTTTCCAATTTGTACTACACAGAGCTCTGATGACGCTGTGTGCTAGTCTTCACAAATCAGTGTAAAGGCTGATCAAGGCTCCAAGACGGTAAAGCGCTCTCGAGGAGGAAGCAATGGCACCCCCCTTCCACAGGGGGGAGGCCTCGAGCCGCGCAGAGCTCTCACCTGCGTTCTACCACCTTAGACACGCCTCCTCATGGCTCTACCTGCACTTTTAATTCCTCTCCCTCAGCGTGCGCCTTGTATCACAAACTGGTCGTGTCTGCGGTAAATGTCACCAGGATCAAAGTCTCCTAAGTAAAGCTCGTCAACAAACCACCGGGTCAGCCCGCAGACTCAGAGAGAGAGATGGGCGAGGAGATCAATTATGAAATGCAGCAGATGTTCATCTCCCCTCTGAGGTAGCAGATAGACAACAGATACCCACACTTAGGGTCCCAAGCACGGATTATACACCCCACAGTTTAGAGACCACCCACTATGCCGCCAATATACTGTCTGCTCATCTTGAGCCCGGATTCTGGGACCTGGGACATGTGGGCTGAAGAGCTCCTAGGGCCTGCTACATGGTGACTCAGGGAGAGCTTGAGCGTGAGGCTAGTGGTTTGTGGGTGTGTCTGTCTGTTCGGCGCGTGTGTTCGACCGCGTGTGCGCGCATGAGTGCGGGTGCCTGTCCATGAAGAGGCGGAGCCCACCTTCCAGGATGTAGACACACTCCTTGTTGGGGGGGTAGGTGTTGGGGTAGTTGGGCGAGGCGAACACCCCCCCGTTGATGTTGCGGACCCATGGCCCGCAAGCGTTCTGCGCCGGGCTCTGACCCCCGTGGTTCATAGGGTCCTCTGGGGGGGAGGAGGGTGTGGGGTGGGGCGGGAGGGTGTTGGGTGGGGAATGGTTGATGGGTGGATATTGGGTGGAGGATGTTGGGTTAGGGTGTAGAAGGATACACAATTTATTTTAGGGAAAGAAAAGGTTTGAATATTATAAAAGAGGACTTCTTCATTAGCATACAATGGCGAACCAATTACTGAAAAATCACTCCATCTTTTATCCTACTTAATACAATCGTAGAGATGAGGATTTAAAACGAAAGGGCAGGAAAAGGAAAACCAAACCGGTACCTTTGCTTCTCTGGGCCAGAGCGAAGCTCTCCTCTGCGATGAGGACCAGAATCCACGCTGGAGGACAGAGATCTCCGTTAGTGAGGGGAAGGATTCAGGGATAGAGATCTCCGTTAGTGAGGGGAAGGATTCAGGGACAGAGATCAGAGAAGGACAGAGAAGGACAATTCAACTCAATGATCTTGTGACGTCTGCTGACCACACAGCAGCTGTCTGCTTCTACATTAACAGCTCTTCAATGTCAGTCCAGGTCAGCTGACAATAGGCTATAGGCGTCTTGGCAGAGACAGTTTTATATTATAGTTGTATTACCGGTACGTATTTAGATGAGAGGCCTAAGAAGTGGTGTCCTACACGTAATGAGCAGAGACAGAGCCACGGCACCGCGATGGCAGGAGGTGAGACATGTTCTGTATTCTATTACAATAACAGCGAAGGCGTGAGGCGGCAGGCTGCCCCCCCACTGGCACGGGACGGCCTGCTCATATGGAATTAGAGAACGTCAGAGAGAGAGAGAGAGAGGGGGGGGGACATAGTCCAACATGAGTAAGCGCTGGTCAAACAGCAGGAGGCGTTATTGTCGAAGAGCTTTTCTTATTAAAACAAACAATTTATCAACATTAGCTTTAAAATATACATTGTTGAAACCAAAGCACATGCACGCACGCACACAAACCTGCACACGTTCGGGCATATGCACCCACCCACTCATGCAAGCGCGCGCGCAAAAACAGACACGCACACACACAGACACGCGCACACACAGACACACACGTTTCTAACGTGGGAGGTTGAGATTTTCAAAGGATCTGGTCTCATGCATCGTGACAAAATCCACGAGCGGGCCCACAGGAGGATTCGCTGTTTTTCCCGCGTGGAGCTGTCACCTCAGCATCACCACATCTTCTATTTGGAACGGAGGGAAAGCTGCAGGATGCTAGTCTACACGTTTAGCACGGAAATGTTCGCCCTTTACTAAATCCTGCACATCTTAATGCATAAAGCAGATAACTGAAGATTGATTAATTAAAAATAGTTTGTCGTAAAGTAGGCCTACTAATTTTCTCAGTGTTTCTAATTCAGCTCAGAAGCTAAGAGATCACAATGGGAGGGCACCGCGAAGAGGGTGGAGGATGGGAGAAAAACCGACGTTCGGTTTAAATGCAAAATAATAAAAAAGACGATGTTCCATTCTTCTGGCATGATGAGCAGATCTCTTACTACCTGTCAGAAGATCAGTACCAGACGATGTGTGCAAACTCACCTCTGAGCATCTCCTCTACCGCGCGGTGCGCTAATAAGCACCAGATGAAACCTCGACGTTGGACCTTCTTATCTGCTCATCTCTGTACGGATCCGACGAGCTTCACAAAATCCAACTATCCTCCGATGCGAATAATTCCATCACTAGACAAAAGCCTCGCCGACCAAAAGAAGACCATCCGATTCCAATCAAACCAACGTATCCATCAGCCACCGCGCCGTCGACAGCTCGTGGTAGTAAATGAACGGTCCAGCTTCTCTGACGAGTGCGAGGCGTCCAACAGACGCATGGGTGGGACGCTCAGCGGGGGGCGGAACTGAGAGACGCGACTAAACGAAGCTCATTTAAGCCCTGGGCGCCGCTTCGCCTGAATGAGTTCCTTGTACGCATGCACCGCTATGTTACTGAGTGTTAAGTCCCGTCTCTCTCTCTCTCTCTCTCTCTCTCTCTCTCTCTCTCTCTCTCTCTCTCTCTCTCTCTCTCTCTCTCTCTCTCTCTCTCTCTCTCTCTCTCTCTCTCTCTCTCTCTCTCTCTCTCTCTCTCTCTCTCTCTCTCTCTCTCTCTCTCTCTCTCTCTCTCTCTCTCTCTCTCTCTCAGCTTCTAGGCTTTGGACCGCACGGGTCAAATACAGGAGGTCATCTGGTGACATGACCTTCAAGAGACAATCTAGTGGGATGTGAATATTCTAATGCACGCACACACCTTCAAGATTAATTTGAACACAACTTTTTTTATTAGTTCTCCCCAGATAAGTAGTGAACACATTGGTAACATTCTTTTGCAATCAAGTCCATAATAAATTAAAATGACCAACAAAGTTAATTATTAGCATAAACTTAAAAAAGTGCAAGCTAATTTAGCAAAAATAACCTGTGAGCGTCTGAACAAACCATAGACTCTTCAGGGGCACCTGAAGAGACCCAGGCGCCTTCAAGAGACCCAGGGGCCGCTGAAGAGACCCAGGGGCCGCTGGAGAGACCCAGGGGCCTTCAAGAGACCCAGGGGCCGCTGGAGAGACCCAGGGGCCTTCAAGAGACCCAGGGGCCGCTGAAGAGACCCAGGGGCCTTCAAGAGACCCAGGGGCCGCTGAAGAGACCCAGGGGCCTTCAAGAGACCCAGGGGCCGCTGGAGAGACCCAGGGGCCTTCAAGAGGCCCAGGGGCCTTCAAGAGACCCAGGGGCCGCTGAAGAGACCCAGGGGCCGCTGGAGAGACCCAGGGGCCTTCAAGAGACCCAGGGGCCCCTGGAGAGACTCAGAGGCCTTTGGGTCCCTCCAGGGGGAGACCCGGGGGCCCGTGTTCATTTGTAGCGCCAGGACTTTACATGCCAGCCAGTGAAATCAGCGCTGCACTTTGGTTGCACCTCTCTAATTGTGGGCCCTAACTAATGAGCACATGGCATGGGATGAAATGTGGACCAACAAAACTAAAAGCAACATTAAGGCGACCGACAGCCACAGGCAGACCTCAATCAGAACATTGATATGAAACACTTCAGAGCAGTGGTACTGTGGCCTCCGGGAGCACATTAACACAAGCAGATTGAAACCAGGGGAACCACAGGAACCACTGGCTCTCCTCCACAGCCCCCGGACCCCCACACACCAACATCACCTCCAGCTGCTGGGTGGGGAGAGAGAGAGAGAGAGAGAGAGAGAGAGAGAGAGAGAGAGAGAGAGAGAGAGAGAGAGAGAGAGAGAGAGAGAGAGAGAGAGAGAGAGAGAGAGAGAGAGAGAGAGACAGACAGACAGACAGACAGACAGACAGACAGACAGACAGACAGACAGACAGACAGACAGACAGACAGACAGAGGGACAGAGGGACAGAGAGACAGAGTGAGAGTGAGAGAGAGAGAGAGAGGGACAGAGAGACAGAGTGAGAGTGAGAGAGAGAGAGAGAGAGAGAGGTGGGGGGGAATGGAGATTGATGGGCTGGGTGCTTATTAAACTATTTCTTCACATGGCATCAAAATGGAAGCGATGGGCTTCTTGTCTCTTCTCCCGGTCGTCCGCTTTCTGAAACACACACACACAAACTGTTTATTATCAGTGCACAGATCGTTGGCTTTCACTGCAGCAGACTTCTGAATATGGTCCAGTCGTGAGCGAGACCGCTGCAGCTGTCATCCTCTTCCTCTAAAGGGCTTCTCTTCCCTGCCGACAGGCTCAGATTATACTCCAACATCATGAGAGCATCCCGACAGAGAAATACAACTTCTGTCTGTTGTCATGGTTGAGTCCGGCCCCAGGAGAACCATTGTAATCTCAAACACTAAGCTGGGCTTTCCGTCTTCCAGCACCCCAAACCTTCTCTCGCACTAGCTCCAGTCTTCAGAGCTCCCTGAGCCAGACTTGGTAAACCTTCTCTCGCTCTAGCTCCAGTCTTCAGAGCTCCCTGGGCCAGACTTGGTAAACCTTCTCTCGCTCTAGCTCCAGTCTTCAGAGCTCCCTAGGCCAGACTTGGTAAACCTTCTCTCGCTCTAGCTCCAGTCTTCAGAGCTCCCTGGGCCAGACTTGGTAAACCTTCTCTCACTCTAGCTCCAGTCTTCAGAGCTCCCTGGGCCAGACTTGGTAAACCTTCTCTCGCTCTAGCTCCAGTCTTCAGAGCTCCCTGGGCCAGACTTGGTAAACCTTCTCTCGCTCTAGCTCCAGTCTTCAGAGCTCCCTGGGCCAGACTTGGTAAGGCCATTTATTTCATGCTAGCCCGTTTATACGTTGGAAAACTTTTCACACATAGTGCCACATGATGTCCGTAATACGAGGAAAGGAAACGTTGAATATCCGGGGCTGGTCAAAAAGAGGCGCATTAGACCGACGGTCCTATCTGCCGAAAATACACAATACCTGGAGCCAATAGCCTCTTTCTCGATCTCCCTC